>NC_137675.1:34093709-34392186 GCF_963989245.1 Nansenia antarctica | reverse complement strand
ATGGTCCTGTGATACATGTTGTAATTCACTGTGTGGGCATGGGGTGGCGCTGTCACAATACCTGAGGCAGGTGTAAATAAGGTAGCACATTTGTTGTTGTCGTCAGGTGTTGACCCCGGAAGGGCAAATAGGTTTGACCGCAAGGGCGCTAAGTTTGTTATTGTTATTGTTTGTACCAGTGAGTAAGGCATTGATGGCACATAGTAACACAATAAATGTTTATTATTCAGCAAACCAACGACTACGGATCTTATATAACCAACAGCAACACATCAAACTAGGACGCATGGCGCGTCAACCGGACAATCCGTCGGGTTAGCATCTCAGTAGCAAGTAGTAGTTGGAAACGTGTTTGGATAAGTGTACAGCAACAGGAGCGACGGTTCTAAAGCCAGCTGTTTGGAGCATCGAACCACGAGACCACCACAACGGCGCCCACCGCACGGTATGAGTAGCGCTACGTTGTTTAATGGCCATTTAATGTGTGCACACCGGTATTAAATCCAATGCATTGGTGACTGAAGCGAAGGGGACAATTATAGACGTTGCGTTGACTGTTGCGTGCTGCGAACTGTTTTGACTGACTACCGATCATTCGTCATGGAGATGCGTGACGTGGAATTGGACACTAATGGTGATGAGACACTATCTGGTAAACGTGTGGTTAAGCTTACTGCTAAAGCGTTTGCGTTGAAGTTGGACTTGTTGCAAACGAGCAGAAAAGCTAAACTAAGCAAAGCTACCAGCATTAGATGTGATTTACAAGGGTTGGTGTGTACTGATGATAAAACACAGGTACAGAATACTCTGATTGAATTGATAAAGGTGTGTGATGAAGCAAAAAAACATGCATGAAAGTATACTTGATTTGTTGCCATGTGATGAAAAAGAAAAACATGAAACATGGTTTAAGGCAAAAATGTTGTTCAACAATGAATGTATTACAAATACAAAAATGTGGGTTTTATCATGCAAAGAAGGTTCTGTGCAGATGGGCAAAAATGTTTATGAGGGGGATGGTATTCATCCACATGACAGTGCTTCCAATGTTAGCTACCACCCAAGTCGTGGGAGTGGTAAAAGTGGTAGATCAAGCACTATATCCACTGCACAGGTAAAAGCGGAGGCAGCTAGGGCTGCACTTATCGCTCGTACTGCAGCTCTAAGGGAGAGTCATGCCTTGGAGGAGCAGGAGCAACAACTGAGGAGGAAAGAGAGTGGCTGGCTATGGAAACTGAAATAGCTGCATCCACTGCTCAACTGGCAGTGTTCAAGGCCACAGGCCAGAGAAGTGGTTCACAAGCTGCCTCAGATGGCATGAATTCTTATCTGGATAAGGAAAAAGGGGAAAGGGAGGCTGTCAGTGCTTTAAACCCTTTGGCAAAGGAATATGAAGCCAGCTTGTGGGAACCAACAGCACACAGCAACTTGATCAAATGGGCACTACCAACCCACAAACCCCCTTTCACGGATACACGACCCAAGGATACTGCACAGTGGGTTAAAGCTACTGGACAACACCATGTTAGCTGCAAAGGACAACAGCAGCAAAGCAGTATAGTGGGAATATCACAACAGTATCGACACCAATCAGGAACCCTTCAGGAAACAGAGCATCACACCACTCAGAATCTGCCTGGGGACATATACCATCATGCACAGGCAGAATGAAATAACAACTGCTCTGGTGCAGCAACAGCAGTCCATGTCTCTTCCACCTCGAGATATTCCCATATTTGAAGGGGACCCGTTCCAATACAATTCATTTATCAAGGCCTTTGAACAAGGAGTGGAGAAAAAGGCAGGAAAAGGGGATTGTTTGTACTATTTGGAACAGTTTACTAGAGGACAGCCACAAGAACTGGTACGTAGCTGCCAGCACATGGCTCCTGAGCGTGGCTACGTGATGGCAAAGGGCCTTCTAGAAAAACATTTTGGAAATCAGTACAAAATTGCAACGGCTTACATACAAAGGGCTCTGGCCTGGCAAACCATAAAGTCGGAGGACGTGAAAGCACTTCAAGCCTACTCCTTGTTCTTGCGTGGCTGTTGTAATATAATGGAAGAGCTCGAGTACATGCAGGAGCTGGATATGCCGGTACACATGAGGGCTATCATTGCAAAATTACCATTCAAAATGAGAGATCAATGGAGGACCATAGCTCATGGCACAATGGAATCCACACAGCAAAGGGCTCGCTTCCCTGATTTGGTCGCATTTGTGGAGCGTCGGGTTGCAATTCTGTCCGACCCTCTCTTTGGTGACATACAGGACCCTATGCCTGCTGTTGCTGGAGTAAAGAATCCTAGACCACATTACGGCAACAGAGTACAGGGAAACATTGTTGCCACCACATTAACAACTATGGACGTGCAGGAGGGAGCTGAGGAGCTAACATCAGATCCTGGGAAGGAGGACGAGGCTGGATGTCTTTGCTGTGCTGGTACTCACTCATTGGAGGAGTGCAAACAGTTCACTGGAAGGCGGCACAAAGACAACATGTACTTTTTGAGAGACAATGGAGTGTGCTTTGCATGCTTATGTGTGGGTCACATGAGCCGGGATTGCGAAAGGCGCTCAACATGCAAAGTGTGTGGTCAAAAGCATCCCACTGTGCTGCATATCAGAAGGCAAGCAGTAGCTCTGGAGCAGTCAAAAAACACGTCTAGTAACCAGCCAACCTCTTCCAAAACGTGTGGACATACAGGGGCCGGTAAGGACCACTGTGGTTTGTCCATTCTCCCTGTACAGGTGAAAGTGACAAAAGGAAATCGCACCATAAAAACATATGCCTTCCTGGATCCTGGTAGTTCAGCCACATTCTGCTCAGAAGATCTAATGCAGAAGCTGAATATTACAGGCAGAAGAACCACCTTCCGGTTGAGCACAATGGGGCAAGAAACTGTTGCTTTAGCCTACTCCTTGACTGGCTTGGAGGTAGCTGATTTTATGCTCTCCCAGAAGTTCTCACACAGAAAAGGATGGCAGTCACTCCGGACCATAGTGACTCCTGAACAGTTGGCTAAATGGCCATACTTGTCGAAGGTACACATCCCGACTATAAAGGCAAATGTCGACCTTTTGATAGGAACCAATGCTCCCAAGGTATTAGAACCATGGGAGATCATTAACAGCCGCGGTAATGGCCCCTACGCCATTAGGACAGTGCTGGGATGGGCCGTTAATGGTCCGTTGAATGGAAGCAGTGGTGCTTGGGAGGCAGAGGTTCCCTCTGCTATGGTAAACAGGATCTCAGTGTGCAAGCTGGAGGAAATGCTGACCAATCAATACAACCATGAATTCAATGAAAAGACTGTGAAGGAAAATGAAATGTCCAGACAAGACCTCAAGTTTCTGGAAATCATGGAGAATTCAGCAGTACTTCAGGAGGGGAAGTATTGTTTGAAATTGCCCTTTAAGAACAAGGATGTACATCTGCCCAATAACTTCGTGGTGGCAAAGCAAAGGATTCAAGGGCTGAGGAAAAGGTTTCTCAATAACAAGCTTGTGCACCGGGAGTATACAGAGTACATGAACAAGCTTATCAGTAAGAACTATGCGGAGCAAGTGCCACAACAGCAACGGCATGGTGAGAACGGTAAAGTGTGGTACATCCCTCACCATGGTGTCCACCATCCTAGGAAAGGATCCCTTCGTGTGGTTTTTGACTGTGGTGCCACATTTCAAGGTGCATCATTGAACAGTGAACTCTTGCAGGGTCCTAATCTCACCAGCTCACTCCTTGGAGTCCTTAGTCGTTTCAGACAGGAACCGGTGGCGTTTATGGGTGATATTCAAGCCATGTTCCATCAGGTGAAGGTTGCGGAGGAGGACAGGGATTTTCTTCGCTTTCTCTGGTGGACAGATGGGGATGTCACCAAGGATCTTGTGGAGTATCGTATGACGGTGCATCTGTTCGGTGCAGTGTCATCTCCCAGTTGTGCAAGCTATGCACTGAGAAGAACTGCTGATGATAACTCAAACTGGTTTTCAGCTGAGGTCCTTCAGTCTGTCAAGCAGAATTTCTATGTAGACGACTGTTTGAAGAGCTCAGCCACTGAAGGAGAAGGTGTCCAGATGATCAAAGATCTTATCACTCTCTGTCGCAAGGGGAGCTTTATCTTGGAAAAATGGATTAGTAACAGTCGTAGGGTCTTGCAAACAGTCACAGCAGAGCAAAGGGCCAAGGACCTAAAGGAATTGGATCTGGATCGAGATGAGCTCCCAGTAGAGAGGGCGCTGGGTCTACAATGGTGTGTGGAGACCGACTCCTTCAGATTCAAGATGGAGGTAAAACAACAGCCTTTCACCCGACGTGGTATGTTGTCGATCACCAGTTCAGTATATGACCCTTTAGGTTTCCTGGCACCAGTCACTTTGCCTGCTAAGATGATGCAGCAAGAGCTCTGTCGGAGACGATGTGGTTGGGATGATGCATTGCCACAGGACATCTTACAGCAATGGAAAAGGTGGTTGGAGGACTTAGATGTGCTGGCAGCATTCAATGTGGGCGCAGCATTCAATGTGGGCAGGTGCATCAAGCCAGTGGACTTTGGAGAGGTCAAACAGGCTCAACTACATCACTTTGCTGATGCCAGTGAAGGGGGCTACGGAACCGTAACATACATCCGGATGTTGAATCGTGAGAGCAAGATCCAGGTCTCCTTCCTGCTCGGTAAAGCCAGTGTGACACCTTTGAAGGCGGTGACTATCCCCCGGCTGGAGTTAAAAGCAGCTGGCCTTGCTGTCAGAGTGACCTCATTACTGAAGGCAGAGTTGAACTTCCAGTTGGAGGACTCCATGTACTGGACTGACAGCACTGCAGTGTTGAAATACCTGAACAATGAGGATAGGCGCTTTCATACATTCGTGGCCAACAGAGTCTCGGCAATCAGAGAAACATCTGAATCATCACAATGGAGGCATGTTGGTTCCAAAGACAATCCAGCTGATGATGCGTCAAGAGGGTTGAAGGTCTCTGACTTTTTGAGGAACAGCAGATGGCTTGAAGGGCCCGCGTTTCTTTGGAAGCATGAGAAGGACTGGCCCAAAATGGTGGGGGAAGTGTCGGTGGACCCTAATGACCAGGAAATCAGAAAGGAGGCAACAGTAAATGCCATAAGTGACGTGTCGCAGTAACCTGAGAAAGGTGCAAGGACAAGGGGTCACGGCAATGTCCGCAAGTCGAGGTTTGATGCTAGAGGATTTACTAGGAGCAGAGGTTGCCATCATACAGTATTGCCAGCGGCAGAGATTCAGTGAGGAGATTGCTGCTTTGTCATCTAAGAGAGCCACAGTGAGTCGCCAGAGTCCAATATTTAAGCTGGATCCTACTTTGGAGGATGGCCTTTTGAGGGTTGGTGGAAGACTGAGCAGAGGAGCAATGCCTGAGGAATCCAAACATCTGCTCATTCTCTCCAAAGATCAATATCTACGCTCATTCTCAAGCATGTGCATCAAAATCTGGGTCATGGAGGGCGGGTTCACACACTGTCCAAGGTGAGGAGGAGGTTTTGGATCACCAACGTCAATTCGACTGTCAGGAAGATTATTTCTGACTGTGGATTTTGTAAACGCTACAATGGAAGAGCAGTGGAGCAAAAGATGGCAGATCTCCCTAAGGAGAGAATCCTTCCCGATCTACCACCGTTTACCAACACTGGAGTGGATTACTTTGGACCCGTCGAAGTAAGGAGGGGAAGATCAATTTGTAAGCGGTACGGCGTTATATTTACCTGTATGGCAAGCAGGGCTATACATCTGGAGGTAGCCGTTTCATTGGAAACGGATGCTTGCATCAATGCTTTGCGGCGTTTTATTAGCAGGAGAGGACAGGTGGCCCACCTAAGGTCAGACAACGGTACCAACTTCGTTGGGGCAGAGAGAGAACTGAAGGGGGCTCTGGCTGCATTGAGTCATGAGAGAATTCAAGGAGTTCTGTCGCAGGTTGGAATCCGAGTTTTAACCCACCAGCAGGTTCACACCATGGTGGGGTGTGGGAAAGAATGATCCGTCTGGTGAGAAGAGTTCTCAGCTCTGTCCTACGTCAGCAAACGTTGGATGATGATGGACTGCATACAGTGTTGTGTGAAGTGGAGGCCATTTTGAATGATAGGCCAATTACCAAGCTCTCGGAGGAACCCGATGACCTGGAACCACTCACGCCCAACCATCTTCTTCTCTTGAAGGGTAAACCCGCCTTACCACCTGGAGTGTTTGATCCTCAGGACCAATATGTGACTGGTCCTGATGTTTATGGACACCTCTCGGAAATGAGAAAGACGTCAAAATCGTCTTCAGAGTATTTCTTACATAAAACTCAGATTTTCGTTTTTTTAGCTAACATTCAACTCGAAGATGTGAAGTACCCACTCGTTATTTTTCCGAACAGTTTTACGTTCATTAAATAAGTGTAATCTAGCAACAAAATAGGCTTGTTTGTCATGCTTCTAGTTCAAAATAACACGAGCATCACACTTGGGTGTGATTGGCTGTTGAGCTCTCGGGGGAGGGACAAAGGAAGCCGTGTTTGTTTTGAGAATGTGTTCTGCTTAGAATGAACACTGCTTAGAATGAACACGGTTTAGCTCATCAATTGTTCAGTAATGACTGAAGGCACAAAGAAAGTCCCCAAGAAATGAAACTTTACTAGGACAACATACGGATTTCACGGGATCAACATACCACACATGTAAGTAGCCTTACAGTCCTTTGTTTGTTTGTGTTGGGCCAGCCGCGTTAGCATTAGCTAGTACGTTCTGTGTCGTCGTATTGCCTTTTAAAGACTTTCTAAAACAATCACATAGTTAGTAGCACATTATGCTGTTCTTATAAGTTGTGTTGTTGCTACTGTGTACAGTTAATTAACTGTTTGTCTTGTGTTACTTGGGTTGGGCTAGCCGTGTTAGCTTACTAGCATTAGCTAGTACGTTCTGTGGTATTGCGTAAGACTTTCTAAAACAATCGCATAGCACATTATGCTGTTGTGTTGTGTTGTGTTGTGTTGTTGATACCGTGTACAGCTAGCTAACTGTGTTTATTTTTGTCTGTTTCAGCTTTGATATAAGGAACCTGGCGTGGTTATGGCTGAAAATCACTGATGTCAAGATCTGGCCAGACAGAAGTATCTCAGGCCCTGAACACAGCAAAGACCTAGGTTCTAGGCCCTGGACAATCTAGACAAATTGATGGCAGCTACTAGATTGAAATCAAGTGTAATACTGAAACACAACTGTGAACATTTCAAACCTGCAAACTGCGACACTTTAAATGAATGTGTAATAACACTATGTGCAATATGACAACCCTCGGGTACATAAGGTTCAGAGAATAGGAAATGTTAGGATATGTATAGCATAGCATAGAGTACAGCACAGTGTTTTATTTGTATAGTATAGTATAGTGGATAGTGTACATAGCCTTTATTTAAACCAGCTCTTTTCCCTTCTTGTTTTTAGTTATTTTTTTCCTAGCACCAGGGGAGCCCCCCCTCCCAAATGTCGTTGTTTGGTACCTGTACTATAGCAATGACAATAAAGATCATTCATTCATTCATTCATTATTTACTTGTGATTATTGTGATGATGGTATTGTTGTGATTATGTGATTATGTTGCTGCAAAGCTAATGTTGAAGAACCACAGCCAAAGAGTTGTATTATTGTGTACTGTAAAATAAATTCTGATTCTGATTCAATACTTTTTTGTTTCATTAAAAGAATAATAGTTACAACAACCATAAAGCCTCCATAATGATAAGCTGGCTAATTAGCTTAGGTAATACCTTGCTAGGTAATAATGTTAGCTATACTGTAGCTGTCTGACCCAGTGAGTAACACTGACATATTGACAGCTGAGTGGTTGGGGGCGGGGTTAACAAGATATTGTTACCGCCCATTACCTGGCTGTGAAGGTGAGAAAAAAACAACATCTTTGAAGGGGATTTTCTCTGCTTAGTGATTTCAGGTGTAGCAACTTTCAAATACTCATGTCGTCTTCAATTTGTTTCCAATTTCAATGTATGATGCATCATTTGAAAGCTTACAATCTGTAGTTTAAGCAGTGGTGTGCCGTCAGGGCCAGCAAGGCCTTCTCTGCTGGCCTAAACATCATCAGAATATACATTTTATTTTAATATATTTTTTCCACAAATATGTATTAATGATTCCCCATAGTCTATTCTCTTCATTTCATAGCTTTCCTCTTGGTTGCGCTGCTTCCAGTCTCCGATTGAGATTTGGAGGGCTGGCCTTTATGTTAGAGCTTTTATCCAATCAAAATGTGTTGCTAGGGGGCTCCAAAATCTGCCTGCCTGCACAATAAACGGTGCCGCGAATTCGACCTGTAACTTAACGTTGGAACGAGAAAACCTGTGGCGTACCTAGTAAACCTACGTAGATGCGAGCAAAAGCAACAACGGCGCCTGCTGTAAGGCTCAATGATGTCAGCACCCAGCACGTCTTTTGATTGGATACGCACTATTGATACGCACTATTGATACGCACTATTGATATTCACTATTGAGATGCGTAACTATGCCGGTAGATGTGAAACTTTTGAAAGTGCGCAGGGAAACGGAGCGCCACAACGAAAGCTTTCGTTGACTGATCGATAATACTGATCGATTGTGTCCTGTTTTTGGGTAAACAATAACTTTCATTTAGGGGACACGAACAGAGGAAACTACGTTGAGCTTCTTTCTTTTCTGGCTGAAAACAACCCAGATTTACATTACCACCTGTCCACAAACAAAGTGTTTACTGGGACGTCAGGCAAAATACAAAACGACCTGATTTTTGCTATTGCTGAAGTGATGGGAGAAGAGATCAAAATGGAGATTAAAAAGGCACCCTTTGTCGCTATTATGGTGGACGAGACGACAGACGTGGGTAATGTAGCGATCTTAAAGATGTTCGTTTAACACTCTTCATTGTAAATGCGGATTTATTGATTAAAAATGCTTCGGAAATATTAATATAACTCTGTTGTACTTGTCTGACTATGTTAAGGTGATGCAACGCCCGGTTATACTGTGTTTCTGTCTAGTTTCTAGAGCCATGGCGTCATAACGATGGTATTAAGAGGTAGAATAATTCAGGTAGGAATGTGTCGGACATCACTGAAGGCCTAGGTGTGAAATGCACCGCCCGCCACTGAGTTTAAGCACATGTAAAAAACAGAAAAATGATTTCGCCTACAGGTAGCCCTTTTCATTGGGATGTGTCACATATGTGAGAAGACAATGGCGACAAGTTCAGTACCTCTCGGATCTTTTCTGGAAGAGATGGATACGGGAGTACTTGCCCTTGCTCCAGGAGAGGCAAAAATGGAGCCAGAAGAAAAGGAGTTTGACAGCGGGAGATATCGTTGTTATTATGGATTCCTCAGCTCCTCGTGGTTCTTAGGCAAGGTTATAGAGGTTTTTCCAGACAAACAGGGGCTGGTACGTTCTGTGAGATTACAGACCAAATCAAGTACAATTGACAGGCCAGTGACGAAACTTTGTTTGTTACATGAAGGGTAAATTTGTTTTGTCTGTACTCTGTACTTTATATTGGTTGTGGTCTGTTATAACGTTTGCTCCTTTTATGGTATTTTGTTTAAATTGTTATGTCGGTGCCAGTAACAGTTAGGGGCCGGTGTGTAGGAGCCAGATATGGTCCTGTGATACATGTTGTAATTCACTGTGTGGGCATGGGGTGGCGCTGTCACAATACCTGAGGCAGGTGTATATAAGGTAGTAGGGGTGTAAATCACCAGCTTCATCACGATACGATATTATATCGATTTGTTTGTATGACGATACAATGTTTGACGATATCACAATGTCAGTCACGATACGATTTCGATTCGATTCGATTCAAGATCGATATGACGATATGATCGATATGACGCGATATCATGTTGTGTGCGTGTGTGTGTGTCTGTTTGTGTGTATAAGTTGTATCCCCTCCCCGACCCTACCATGCCCCCCCAAAAAACACACGTTAGCTGCTTTAGCTTAACTTCTGTTAGCATGCCGTGTTGTGAATATGTGTGTCTGTGCGGCTAGTTGGCCTGTAGCAGCCCAGTGGACGTGGAGGTAGATGTGTGTCCCTGTGGTGGGCTGTGAGGAACACACGGTGCTTGTTGTTTGTTTTATTCGCAAAGTTATTGTAGCTAACGTTAGCTAACTAAGCTAGGCAGGCTAGCGCAACGTGGGTTTGGAAGGACAGCTCAGAGCAGAGAGGAGAGGAGAGGTGGGGTTTGGGAGTCCGCGTTTGACTGGCTGACAGCGTCAGTAACATGTGGGCTGCGTTCGTCAACTCGCTCTGAGAGCGCCGGAGCGCAACACTGGGTTCAACGTCAAGTCATTTGATTGGACAAGAGGCGTTCCGCGAGTGCTGATCAGATTTCCAGAGCGTGTTTGACGAACGCAGCCAGCGTCAGTCAACATTGAGTTGACTTGACTTGAGTTTTCCCAACCGAGCAGAGAGTGTAAACGTCTGCTAGTCGCGCGCTGCACGGAAATGGTGACAGTCACGCAGAAGATGACGATATATATCGATGTTTTTACATTGCGTCGATGTAATCAGATCGTTAGTCAATGAATCGATGTATCGATGTGAATCGATGTATCGTTACACCCCTATAAGGTAGCACATTTGTTGTTGTCGTCAGGTGTTGACCCCGGAAGGGCAAATAGGTTTGACCGCAAGGGCGCTAAGTTTGTTATTGTTATTGTTTGTACCAGTGAGTAAGCCATTGATGGCACATAGTAACACAATAAATGTTTATTATTCAGCAAACCAACGACTACGGATCTTATATAACCAACAGCAACACATCAAACTAGGACACACGGCGCGTCAACCGGACAATCCGTCGGGTTAGCATCTCAGTAGCAAGTAGTAGACTATGCTCCTTTAACAATAACAATAGATCTACATCAAGTAGAATACTGATGACTAGTGACCAGTCAAGACCATTGGACTCCAGGATATCTTTGAGCTCCTGCATGAGGGCTGACGAGTTGGCGATGTTTACTTTCCTGCTGGCTAGGTGTTGTGTTGTTACTTTGGCCAGATCATCATCAAAAAACCGAACAAGGACATTGAGGATTTTGTCCATGTTAAGATTAGTAGCTTCGTCGATATTCATTGAAAACGTTGCTTTTTTTAAGCTTTTCACACAGCCGTTTTTTTTATTCCGGGGCAAGGCCGTGTGTGTTTAAATAGCTGGCGTGCTGATTGGAAACGGACAGCTTTGTCAGTGCATTTTTGTCTTCTGATAGCTTCTTGCACAAATCGACGAGTGGCTGAGCCATTGTGAAAGACAGATCGTGTTCAGCTATAAACGCGCACACTCAGATCTTTTGCTCGCAAACACGGTCGGTCATTGAAGATGAAGTGGTACCTGTAGCCGTCGCTCCCGGCAAGGTTGTTGTATGAGCAAGCGCTCGAACCGAAGCTTGGTGACCGGGATCTGAGGCATGTCGAGCAATAACCTTCTTCCCACTACTGCCGTAGATGAGTTTCTTTGAGCACGGCATACAGAAACAAGCACCTGGCTCCCTCAGTTTAAGGCACCACGTCCCATAAGGCTTCCCGTCACTACTCTCCTCTATCCATGCCCAGGGCCATTTATTGCTTACTCCTCGTTCTAGTATAGCTGTGTCTTCGCCAGGTTTAAGAAACTTAAAACCATTTTAATAGACTCTTACTAAAGTTAGCGAGATAGCGGGCTGCTAAAAGCAAACGTCTCTACAAGCTAACATTACACTCATTCAAACTTCTTAAGGCCCGCCCCACTACTCTAGCTCCGATTGGCTAGAAGTCGTTGGTTGGCTTGAGCAATGTGATACCATTGGTAGGCGGAACTGTCTCTTTGCTGAAGATGACTCTTTAAATTACGATGTAAACAAATAGCATGTGATTTTTTAATAATTGTTTTGCTCAAAATTCCCCCGCGCCGGAAATCCGGCACCGTGCCGGAGAACTTTAAGCCCTGCATAACTGTGGGACAGGGAGACAAGCATAAGTGGGTGATGTCATAACTGTGGGACAGGGAGACAAGCACAAGTGGGTGATGTCATAACTGTGGGACAGGGAGACGAGCACAAGTGGGTGATGTCATAACTGTGGGACAGGGAGACAAGCGCAAGTGGGTGATGTCATAACTGTGGGACAGGGAGACAAGCGCAAGTGGGTGATGTCATAACTGTGGGACAGGGAGACAAGCGCAAGTGGGTGATGTCATAACTGTGGGACAGGGAGACAAGCGCAAGTGGGTGATGTCATAACTGTGGGACAGGGAGACAAGCGCAAGTGGGTGATGTCATTGTAATCAGTGTCTCAGAGACCTACTAGAGGGCCTGAAGGAACGATAACAGTATCTACTATTAACATAAGACATATCTTAAAAAACTAACCCAAACAGAACTTCTACACACTCACACCTGAATCTCTATGACAACATTAGCACGTGTGTATGTGTGTGTGTGTGTGTGTGCTGATGTGACAGTAAGATAACTAACCGCTTTTCAACACCGGTGACGTTGCATGCCACGGCTTACTAATGACCAGCTAGTGGTCAAAGTCCAGCGCGTGGAGCCTCGTCAACAAGTCTGTTTGGATTCCCACAGCTGGGCTTTCTAGTCTTTCTAGTCTTTCTAGATCAAGTATGATCTCTGCTTTGTTTACATCCTGCAGTTCCTAATATGGCCAACTATAGGGAGACAACATGGAAGACCCTCTGGTGTCAAGTTCTGGCGCCCTTATCCTTGGCACTTAGTGTAAAAGTGTATTTGTAAAAAAAAAAAAAACGGTATTGAAATCGATTTATTTGTGTTGTTACAGAAAAGTTCTGTGTAAAAGGATCAAAGTGTGAAAACCATCAGAGCATTCAAATTGGGGAGTCAAATGAAAGCTAACAGCTTTCCATAATTTGGGGGGAAATTAAGTCAGAAATATATTTATCAACCATCATAAGAATAGGGATAAGCAAAGGCTTTGACTTCGGGGTATCATTTCTGGAAACGCATTGAAGAAAATATCTACCAGAAAAAGATATCTATGAAGGTGTTAAGAAGGTCAGACCTTACCCTAACCCATCCCTAAGAAAAGGTGCATGGGGGGGCGCTTAGTGGCGTAGCACACAAATGCGCATACCATATCATCACAAGTGTAGGAGCCATGAATGTGATTTATTGTGTATTTAGTATAAAAAGCAAATGGGTTAATTGTGAGTTTATGTTGACTGTTTGTTTATTGCTTTGATCACAGTATTTAAGACCTTCTGGAAGTCACATGGTTATGGGCGGTGATATTGTGAGGTTAATTTAAGCACCTGGGCACCTGCATGGTGGGAGTAGAGAGAGAGGGAAGTCACATGGTTATGGGCGGTGATATTGTGAGGTTAATTTAAGCACCTGCATGTCTTTACATTGGTATGTCTTTACATTGGGAGGTCTTTACATTGGTATGTCTTTACATTGGGAGGTCTTTACATTGGGAGGTCTTTACATTGAGATGTCTTTACATTGGGATGTCTTTACATTGAGATGTCTTTACATTGGGATGTCTTTACATTGGGATGTCTTTACATTGAGATGTCTTTACATTGGGATGTCTTTATGCATCTGAACACTTTCATTGTTATTTCCGGCATTGATCGCTATGATTATTTTTTGTACGTTGCCAAGTTTGATTGTCCTTTGATTGTCCAATAAATGCTATAAAATGTACTTTTTCATCTCAGCGAGTAGTTTTTTGGCGCGTCATACAAATATCATCAAGACCCTCCTTGCGTCTCTCAGCGACTTTTACTTTTGGTTCCATCTAGTCGCTACAGCAAGGTTCCTGGTTCGATTCCGACCCTCGACATATCATTGCATGTCATCCCTCCTCTCTCACCCATCCTTCCTGTAAAGTTTTACTGTCTCCATCCCAATAAAAGCAGAAATCCCCTAAAATACATATTTGAATAAATTTAAATAAATTTAAAAACGCTGTCTCGGCCTAGGGCTGTATCTGTGTCAGTGGGTCCCTTATTCTCTCGTGTGTTAATGACATTAGCACCTGCTCTGAGATTACATGGGGAATTATCCTTCATCCCCAGAGAACTGACTAGAAGGTGAGGACTCCAGGTTCTACTCTACCCTGAGAGCATAGTGTAGCATTCCTCTTTTTCAGATTCAGATTCAGATAACGTTTATTGCCATTATGCTTGACACATATAGGAATTTGTTTTGGCATTTACAGAAGGTGCATTTATGCTTTTTTCACATATACATGAACAAAACAAGTTAATACAAATGCAAAAACAGGTAAAAACAGGACAACACAGGACAGACAGTGCATGGATAGTGCTATATATAAAGTGCAGTGCAGAGTTATTCAAGACTGGGGGTCTTTCACACTGTCAGGCAGACCTGAACCTCGGTCTTTGCAGAGTACAGCCAGAACCATATACAATCATCTACTTTTTTTTGTCAAATAATGGTTAGATTAGATGAGATTCAACTTTATCGTCCTTGCAGAGTACAAGTACCAGAAACAAAATGCAGTTTAGCAACTAACCAGAAGTGCAAAAAGTGATAACATGATAGTGATAGTAAGTACGGCAAGTACGGTAGTTAGAGGTATACAGGAGAGGATAGTAGTAAGATATGTACAGTTAAGGTAGATATGTACAGTTTGGTGTACAAAGATGTATAGAGGCTATATAAAAAAGTCAAATAATGGTTCAGTTATGGAGAGGTTTTATAAGCCCATGTTTGATTTCCTACGGTACCTCAACTAAAACACTTTTCTACTTACATTTTATTGTGGTTTCTTTATGTGTATCAAAGACTAAAAACAAAAAAACTAGTCCATAGCTTTTTGCAGATGGTACCAGATACAATATCTCTTTTACAGAGCCACGTCGTGCTGGAGGATAATATCTTCCACTACAGTATCTGAAATAAACACTATTTTATATGAAACAAAACAAAAGACACTTTCTACAACCCAGTGTTTCCCCTACCATTGCCTTGGGGGGGCGGGCCGCCCTCCCTCCCAACGGAACCCCCCGCCCCCCCCAAGAAAGAGGAATTATTACGGACGTAGACACCAAACATCTGACAAGCAGGCTAAAATATCCGCGTTTTTTAAACGCACCCAACCCGAATCTGGCGAGTGGCAAGCCCATAGGCTCGTTGGTAACGTTAGTCCGCCGTAGTCTTGCATAGCCAGACCTATCTCCACACTTCGCGCTGTGCCAGCGCTGGAGAATAATACAAGATTTTGCGCAAGTGTGCGCGCGAGACGTGAGAGTTTTTGCCGGCTGTGATGTCTGCAGATTGAAAGTAAGCAAGTTGAAACGTTAGCAAATATAATTGCTGAGTGTTCTGACAGAGAAAGTTGGTTAAAATTGGTCATTATTATCGTGACTAGAAAGTGTCTGACTATAGTTCCATAGTGTAAATAGTGTCAAAGAACTAGCAAGCTAGCTAGCTCAGAGGTGATGAGATGAGCTAGTCTCCTTGCACACTTGCCAGCTAAAGAGCTAACTGGAGGCACTTTATTATTTTACTTAAAGTAGATATACTATCTTTCTTATTCTGCTAGAGTTGGGCTTCATGGTAATACCATAATGGCATATTTACAGTACATGGACAGTTGATTGAAGCATTGGAAATGTTTGTTTTTTATAGTTGGACATACGATTTTTTTTCAGGTGAGAGAGTAAAGTCAAAATGACATTATCTGACTGGATTGCCCACAGCAATCCAATATTCAATTATAATTATGTTATAAATTGATATGGATCAATTTATGCCTCTTATTAGATTATAAATACTCTGGCTGTTTTGTTTACCTTTTGGTTGACAGCAAAAGGGAGAGAGGAGGATAGGGAGGGAGAGAGGAGGATAGGGAGGGAGAGAAGGAGAGAGAGCAGGATGGTGTCGGCACACCAGAGAGAGAGAGAGCTAGAACCAGGTGAGAAAGTGGACAGGTAGTCAAGACCACATAAGTAAGTAGCCTTGAGAACCGATGGTTCTGGAGCCTAATGGCCCATAGGGCAGGAGCCTATCTCCTGTTTCCGTAGCGTGAGGCGGCTTAATGTACAAGTACACCCCTGGACATGACGCTGGTATGAGGCAGGGTCTTACCCCCTGGGGGGGGGGGGGGGGTCCATGCCTTGGTCCATGCCACCCCCCCAAGGCAGCAAACCTAGGGGAAACACTGAGGTTCTCTTACTAACCAGCTGCTCTATTACTGGAATAGAAATGGCTTACGAAGTTCACGTTCGCGCGCGTGTGCGTGTGCGTGTGTGTGTGTGTGTGTGTGTGTGTGTGTGTGTGTGTGTGTTTGCTGAGCATGTGAGGAAGATAGAGAATGATGAAACTTTTGATAAATGTTTTTATCACTAATTATTAGATTTAGATTAGATTACATTTTGTTTCCTTCCTTCTTGCTGGTCTTTGCAGCCTAGAATAGGACACACCCACTGATGACGTGACTGTTCTACGTTTTGGTTTCGCCTTGAGAACCACTATTTTCTGGTTCCCACTGCGAACCAACTTTTCAGGCTCCGATTTATTTTCGGTCGGAACGCGCCGGCCAGTTCCAGACTTGGTTCGTGAACGTGAACCGGAACGGTTCCATGGGGGTGTGAAAGCCCTACTTGTGAACAGTGAAAACCTGAACTAAATGTCAAAGCTCAAATTAGGAATGTGACCAACAGCTTTTAGCCGTTTGCTAAGGCTTATACTGAGTCTTTTGCATGCTTTATTATCAGCAGACTTGGGACTCAACTAAAACATTTTAATATGTTCCTATGTTTTCTTCCCATTGTGTTTATCAGATTTGAACATAATGATTACTCTGGGGAGCAGCACTTGGTACCACACTTTGGAGATGGACGCAGCTCTGCCAAAGAGGCTTGAAACACTTATGTTATGAAGACACTTTCTGTCTCAATAATGCCTCCTAAACAAGTCCCTTAAACAAGCCTCCTAAACAAGTCCCTTAAACAAGCCCCCTAAACAAGTAACTTAAACAAGCCTCCTAAACAAGTCCCTTAAACAAGCCTCCTAAACAAGTCCCTTAAACAAGCCTCCTAAACAAGTCCCTTAACCAAGCCCCCTAAACAAGTCCCTTAACCAAGCCCCCTAAACAAGTCCCTTAAACAAGCCTTCTAAACAAGTCACTTAAACAAGCCTTCTAAACAAGTCCATTAAACAAGCCTTCTAAACAAGACACTTAAACAAGCTTTCTAAATAAGACACTTAAACAAGCCTCCTAAACAAGTCCCTTAAACAAGCTTTCTAAGCAATTCGCTTAAACAAGCCTCCTAAACAAGACACTTAAACAAGCCTCCTAAACAAGCCTCCTAAACAAGTCCCTTAAAAAGCATTCTAAACAAGTCCCTTAAACAAGCCCCCTAAACAAGTCACTTAAACAAGCCTCCTAAACAAGTCACTTAAACAAGTCAAGCCTCCTAAACAAGTCCCTTAAACAAGCCTCCTAAACAAGTCCCTTAAACAAGCCTCCTAAACAAGTCACTCAAACAAGCCTCCTAGACAACTAAACAAGTCCCTATTGTTGTTTCTGCACCTGTCAGTATCTCCTACAGTATGTTCGTTGTTTCTAACCACTCTACTGGTGTGCCGTGTTAACAAGCTACTAATTTCCTGAGGCTGAGGAGAATGTGGCGTGAGAGAGAGCATGCGTCATAGTAATGCCCTCCCAAGCACCTGTCACATGGTGACAGAGTACAGAGAGGTGTCAGTTTGCTGTTGCCTCATATGAACTCATGAAGACGGTGACCATGACCATGATTACAGCAGATTTTACTCTCTTTTTTTCAAGATTTTGTTTCTTTGTAGCAGAAGAGACTCCAGGTAGCAGAAGACACAAAACGATCAGCAGGAGACTCTCTGACCGGAGGGACAGGGGCAGCAGGGGAAACAGATCAACACCACCTCAACTCTACCACAACCTTGTACACACTGTCCATTTTGTGTTTTGACCATTTGTGAAATTGTCTCATTTACCAATGCTTTGTGGTTGTGATTTTTTTGCTGTATCATCACCATTCATTCATACAATGTGTTTATGATCAGCTAAATTGTTTATAAGTGCACACAATTGTTTACAAAGGCACAACATTATTCATAGATCTAGCCTCTTAATTTTACTCTCAAAGTGCACCAGATTGATGCATTTAACTTCCAAGGTACACCCAAAAAAGTCTCCCAAAATCCTGTTCCCAAACACTGAGTTAGGTAATTGATGTTCTTGAATTTCAATAACAAGGTTAGGTAAGCCAGGAGTTTATGCAGTAGGTTTTCTACACAAAAATGGAGTAATGAAGATCTACGGGACTTCACTTTAACGAGGTCCACCCAACTTTTGATAAAGTATACAATGATGAGTTTTAAAACTATCACCTGTTATAAAGCAAAGGGTGCTATGGTAGATGGTTTCCCTTTGTTGCACATAACTTTTTTAATGGATTGGAGTGTTACAATTTCTTTTTCTGTGTAGTTTTATTGAGTTAATACCAACGCCTGGTTTAAATTTAATGTGAATAGCTGTAAAGGAAATATGTTGAATTAAAAAATGGTTGAATACATAAATGTATTTACAGTTCCCTCTACATATCTTGTAAAGATACAAACAGTAGTAACAGGCACCGACGTGTTTCAATATAGACTGTGTCACACACACTCTGTGTCAATACTATTTAGGAATGTATGGTGTGTGTGTGTGTGTGTGTGTGTGTGTGTGTGTGTGTGTGTGTGTGTGTGTATGTATGCGTGTGTGTGTGAGAGAGAGAGAGAGAGAGAGAGAGAGAGAGAGAGAGAGAGAGAGAGAGAGAGAGAGAGAGAGAGAGAGAGAGAGAGAGAGAGAGAGAGAGAGAGAGAGAGATCAACCAATCTCAATTGAGGAACATGGTGGTTATGCAACTTCCACAGCAAGAAAAAGAAACAAAACCAAATGAAATAAAGTAAACTACATTAGATGACAGACAACATGAAATGTAGTTATGCTAGCTAACTAACTAGTTAGTGAGCTTCCACTCACCATCCGTCACACCACACACGGACAGTCCGCCGCCTCTTCTCCGGGCTGCACGCTGAGTCCTCCGGCTTGGCGCCGGGTGATCTCTCCGCTTCATTCGTTGCGTGGTGCCCGTTCTTGATCATTTTGATTAAATGTTAAAAAGCTGGAGTCTAAATACCTACCCCAATAAACGGATCAATAAAACGATATATTATTTTAAAATATCCCCGCTATCTCGAAAGACAAGATAAGGACGGGTTTAGAGTTATTTCCCTTATGGTTTCCAGGACAGCCAGACAGAAGAACGCTATGGACAACGCCTCCCTGGCCGGCGTCATGACGTCACGACTGAATCCTTTCAATGTAGTGATGTTACGCTCGACGCAGTCGTCACCATACTATGGCAAGCCGTTTTAACATTTATTAGCTACAATGGATATTCATTACTGATATCTGCAACATCATTTTGCCTAGTCAAAACTCAAATTCAAGATATCTTTAATTATATTTTGACTAATCGAAACTCACATTTGAGATATCTGTAATTATATTTTGACTAGTAAGATTCAATTTTATTTTGCTATTCAAGTGTATGGGGTTTGTCATTACAGATATCTACAATTCAGTTGTAGATATCAGCTATTCACATTGCCGATATCTGCAACTGAATTATGACTAGTTGTAATTACAGTTTCAGATATCTACGGTTTCATTCTGACTAGTCATAATTCCAGTTCAAGATATCTTTAATTCCCATTAATTCAAGATATCTACATTGTCCTTTAAGATATCTTAAATTAAGTTGAAGATATCTTGAATGAAGTTGTAGATATCTCAAACTGGAATTAGGAATAGTCGTAATTTAATTGTAGATATCTATTATAAAGTTAGAGATATCTTGAAATTCATTTTAATGATTGATATCTCAAATTTGTGATATCTTTAACTTTCATTCTGCCTAGTCGTAATTCGATTTCTAGTCAAAACTGAATTACAGATATCTCTAACTGTCGTTTTGACTAGTCAGAATGACGTTATAGATATCTTGAATACAAATTTAGACTAGTAAAAATCGAATTACGACTAGTCAAATTTAGCTAATAAATGTTAAAACGGCTTGCCATACTACACAGCGTCGATCTTCCGACACAATGTGCGTCGATACAAATGTATCGATGCTTGTGTCAAATTGGCAAAAACCACGTGACTACTCGAACGAAGCTTCATACGTCACACGAGCACCTCTGACCGGTGTGTCAATCATTCCGCAGACGAGACAGTGTTCCAAGTTTGGTACTGCATAAAATGACGTTGAACTCATATTCACTCATATTCACTCATATTCACTCATATTCGAGGGTTGTAGTCAGAGTGGAGACATACGGACGCTAGACAGAATACATTTATTGACAGAGAGAGATAGAGATAGAAATAGACAGGAGATTGTGAAGTTATAATATAATTATTGGACTCGGACAACTTGCGCACGTTTAACTCAACCAGTTTAATCAACACTCAGCTCAACGGTGCCTCGGGTCATTACCCATAATGCATCTCCTATCATGCATAATACCACATCTCCCTTTCTTGAGAACAAAGGGTAGACTACATGTTTTAAGGGATTATTCTTTGTGCTGGAAGACCTGAACATTCTAAACATGGTGAATGACTTCCATTCTGTTTTACTTTTCACATTGTAATTAACTTATATAACATACTACTCTTGCTCTAATAATAACATAACAAGAACAGTTTCACATCACATGGATCATGTCACAGATCAAGTTTACTTGGTTTCCTAACCTCTCTCCCAGACCTTGTTCTGGTAGGACTTGTGGAGACCTGTCTGCTGGGTGAAGTAGTCTCTGATGGTGAAGTAGTCTCTGATGGTTCTGACTCTCCATGAGCCGCTACTGCAGGCTCTTCCATGTGAACCCCCTCCCGGTCATGGTGTAGTGTCACCAAGTGATGTCGGTTTCTCCTCAGCGTGCCCTGAGGTGTCTCGACAACATAGGACCGCGGAGTGTGGTGTGCTGCTAGCACCTTGCCCTGCACCTTTGCGTCAGTGATCCACACATCTTCTCCGGGTGCCAGTGCCTCCAGGTTCTTCGCTCCGTGTCGCCTGTCAAAGTTCCTTGCATCAGTCCACCTCTTCTCCCTTTCACTAGCATCCACCCTCACATAGTCAGGCAGAGCCGGATCCAACGAAGTGGGAAGGGTCGGAACTGTCGTGCGGAGTTGGCGCCCCATCAACAGCTGAGCAGGACTGTAGCCGTTCTGCAGAGGGGTCGCTCGGTAAGCCAGCAACGCACGATACGGGTCTGATGCTTTCTTCAGCAGGTTCTTCACTGTTTGCACCGCACGTTCTGCTTCCCCATTACTCTGAGGGAACCTGGGGCTGCTTGTGACGTGTCTCCTCTGCAAAGGCTGTGAAGTGTCCTCCTGAAAACTGTGGGCCATTGTCAGTCTGGAGTACTTCAGGGATACCATGGCGTGCAAACATTGATTTGAAATGCACTATTACATCAACGGACCTTGTGGGTGTCATCTGTGCAATCTCCACATATCTTGAGCAATAATCCACTACTAGTAGATAATTCCTACTTTCCAGTGTGAACAGGTCCGCTCCCAGTCTCTGCCACGGCCTGTCCGGCAGCTTGGTTGGCATAAGTGGCTCTCTGACGTTTGTCCGCTCCTGGATGCATGTTCTACATTTCAGCACCAGTTCATTCAGCTGGCTGCTGAGTCCTGGCCACCATACCGTCTGCTTGGCCCGGTCTCTACACTTTGTCACTCCCAGGTGCCCCTCATGTAGTCTCGCCAGCACGTCATCTCTCATGGCCGCTGGAATGACCAGCCTAGATCCCCTCAACAGCAGTCCATCATGTATGCTCAGCACCGCACGCTCAGCCCAGTAGTGTCTTAACACTCCCTGTAGTCTGCTTTTGTCTGGCCAGCCTTCTTTGCAGTACTCCATCAGCGCAGAGCATGTGCTATCAGCCTTCAACTGCTCACGAAGGTTGTTCAGATACTCTCCACTGACAGGTAAGTCACTGATGATCGCGTCCACATATATGTTTGTGTCCTCTAAAAGACTCGCATCCGCTTGTCCCTGTGCATTAGACAGTGGAGCACGTGATAGGGTATCGGCTGTCATTAAACTTTTGCCCGGAACATGTGTGACTGTGTAGTCATACCTCATGAGCCTCATTCGGAATCTTTGGATCCTCGGCGGTAGCTCATCTAAGGCTTTCCTTCCCAGTAGACTCACCAACGGCTTGTGGTCTGTTTCCAGCTCAAAGAATCTACCGAGGATGAAGCTGCTGAACCTCTCACACGCCCATGTAGATGCCAGCGCCTCTTTCTCCACTTGTGCATATCGCTGCTCCGTTGGTGTCATTGACCTCGACGCATATGCTACAGGTGACCACACAGTGTCGCTCTTCTGCAGTAGGACTGCTCCCAGTCCAAATGAAGATGCATCCGCAGAGATTTTCAGGTCACTGTTAGGGTTATACAGTGTGAGCACTGGTGTGGAGGAAAGCTCTTTTCTTCAAACGATCAAAGGCTCCCTGCTGCTCTGTCCCCCAGTACCAGTGTGTCTTCTTGGACAGCAAGTCCCGCAAGACCTTGTCCTTCTCTGCTAGGTTTGGTATGAATCGTCCTAGCTGATTGACCATGCCCAGAAAGCTATGTAACTCACTGACATTTGTTGGCTCATCCATCCCCTGCACTGCTCTGGTCTTCTCCGGATCTGGCTTCATCTGATGAAATCACATGACCGAGGAATGTGACTGTGTGGGATGTGAACTCACATTTGTCTGGGTTGAGAGTGATGCCGGCCTCCTGTGCTTTCTCCAGCACTGCATGCAGTCGCACATCATACTCCTCTTGTGTCTTCCCCCAGGCCAGGACGTCATCCATATGACACAGCACCCCCTCCAGGCCACTGGTCACTTCAGTCACCATCATCCTCTGGAAGTGCTCTGGGGCACTTGAGATGCCAAAGGGCAGGCGATTAAAAAAATATCGCCCGAAAGAAGTGATGAATGTGGTGTACTTTGCAGACTCCTCTGCCAGTGGTATCTGCCAAAAACCCATGTTTGCGTCTATTTTACTAAACACCTTGGCTCCGGCCAGCATACCCAGGCTGTGCTCAACGGAGGGCAGAATGTATTTTTCTCTGCACACTGCCTCGTTCATTCTTGTGAAGTCCACACAGATGCGCACTGCACCTGATTTCTTTGGGACCACCACCATTCCAAAACACCAGTCAGTTGGCTCTTCGATCCTGCTGATAACACCCATCTCCTCCATACGGTCCAGCTCTTCCTTCACTTTATCCATAAGCGGTAGAGCGACTCTGCGTGGTGAGTGGAGTGAGTAGTGCACTGCATCCGGCCTCAGCTTGATTGTGTACGGCCTCTTCACAAGACCTAGGCCATTACACAGCTTCGGGTAGGTCTGTTTCACCATTTCCATAGTGATGCTATCCACCCTGGACACAAACTGAAGCTTTGTTATTGCAGGCCTACCTAACAGTGGGGTGTGTAGGTTTTTGACAACATAAATGTCCTCTATCGCCGTCTTGTCGCCCATGCGCAGTGTTTCTCTAGCAACACCCAGCACAGATAGAACAGTGCCTCCTGGCCCTGTCAACGGCCGCGTCGCCTCTGCTAGGCTGTCTACATTGCGTCCCCCTGTTATGCTATGGTACACCTCAGCTGGGATGACAGTGACATCTGCACCTGTGTCTATTTTGAAAGTAACTGTTTTCTCTCTCACCTCCAGCTGCACTGTCCACGGGTCTTCTCCAGCATCCACTGACCCCAAGAAAAAGCTGGGCTCTTCAGCAGTGACTGCATGCACCGATCTTGCATCCGGTTTGCATACTTTTCCATAATGCCCTTTCTTTCCACACGAGTGGCACAGAGCATCCTTCGCAGGGCATTCCCATTTTGGGTGTGAGGGTTTTCTCCCACATCTTCCACAGCCCTTCGGTCCCGACTGTGCACTGAATCTCCCTCTATCCTGTGTAGGGGACTGCGGTTGAGGCTTTTGTGGTTGAGGCTTTCTAGAGAATTGTGGCTTTCTGTAGCTTATAGCCTGAACAGCATCAACATTAGAGCCTCTCGTTACACTGCCCTCACCTCTCAGGTCAGACTGCTGTCTCTTAACCTCCTCAGATTGCCTAGCCTTGATAATGGCGCCCTCTAGTGTCAGGTTCCCGTCCATCTGCAGTTTTTCAGACAGCCCGACATTTTTTAGTCCCACTACCAATCTGTAACGGATAAATTCATCATGCAATCCCCCATAGTTGCAATGTTCAGCTAATCCGTACAGTGCAGTGATAAATGAATCCACTGGTTCGTTTGGCTGTTGCACTCTTTTGTTGAATTTTGCCCGTTCATAAATGACGTTTTTCTTTGGCACGAGAATGTATCAAAGCCTGCCTTATTAACAGCTGTATACTGCTGTCTCTCAGCCTCCGTTAAAGTTAGTCCTCTTCATACATCTTCAGCTTCATCTCCCATGCAATACACCAACGTATTCACCTGGTTTTGATCCGACGTAGCACTCAAATTACTTGCCAGCCGAAAGCGTTCAAATCTCCGGATCCACCGTTCCCTGTTACAAGGGGGGTCAGCGAAGAGGACTCCCCATCGCCCCTACTGGTCGAAGAGCGACAGTGCTCCAGCCCTGGACTAATTATCGAATGATTGTTGTCACCTGTGAGTGTTTGTCAGTGTATTTAGGTGTGTCCCATTTCCTTGTTCCCTTGTCAGTCGATCACTTGTGTTACACCGTATGGAATGCTTCAGAACCCTGTGTATGTATTACCACTTCACGTATCCGTTACCCGGAATGTAATTTGAACTTTGACTTTGTTTGCTGGTTTGCAACCTTGTACCGCCTTTGGAGCCCTTTGCTTAATCTTTAGTTTTCGTGCACTTGATTATTGACCGCAGTGCCTGAGTTATTATTACCTACGTGCTGAGCCCTACTGCTCCCCTTTTTGTTGTCCGGCTAAGAGTTTATGTTTGTACCTTTGAATCATACGTCTCAGTAAAGAGAATCTTTATTTTATTACATCTCCGTCTCATTCTTTACTTACACCGCACCTGGATCCGACAATATTGTGTACACCCAGAACCTATTGCGAAACATAACAGAACCTATTGAGAAACATAACAGATCGACTGACCAATATGGATCCAGCGGATGTAATACACCTTCGCACCGTACTGGCCACCCAAGGTGCCATGCTGACCCAGCATGAACGTCTCCTCCGGGAGATGAGTGAACATCTCAGCCAGCTGTCCCTCACCGTCTCGAGCCTGGTGGACCGCCAGGACAACGCGGAACGGGTCGCCGCCGCAGCCAACGCCGCAGCAGTCCCACCTCCACTACTGGTCCCTACACCTCCGCCTACACCTCGTGAGCCTCGCCTTCCACCTCCAGAGAGGTACGACGGACGTCCAGAGGGCTGCCGAGAGTTCACCACACAGTGCACCTTAGTCTTCAACCTACAGCCGACCTCCTTTCCCACCGAGCAGTCCCGGGTGGCCTATATCACCACTCTGCTAACGGGACGTGCCCTGTCCTGGGCGACGGCAGAGTGGGAGAGGGGGACGGCGATATGTGCCAGTTCCCAGCTCTTCATAGCAGAGCTGCGGAAAGTCTTTGATCACACCCGGGTACTCTCTACCTACGAGGCAGGCAGGAGACTCACCGCCTGTCGACAGGGTCATCGCACGGTGGCGGACTATTCCGTGGAGTTCCGCACCCTGGCCAGAGAGACCGGGTGGGAGGAGCGCGCTGTGGTCGTCCTGTATGCGCAGGGGCTCTCGGAGGTCATGAAGGACGAGTTGTCCTTCCGAGAGCTGCCTGAGCAGCTGGACGACTTAGTCGACCTCTCTCGGCGGGTGGATAATAGACGCCGGGAGCGGGACCGCGAGAGAGGCTCGGCTAGGGGCGCGCCCTCCCACCTAACGCCGGGTGTGAAACCACCCAGTGGCTTCATGGAGGAGGAACCCAGCTACGATGAGCCAATGCAGCTAGGAGCGGCACGCCTGTCTCAGACCGAGCGACAGCGGCGTCAGAGAGAGGGGCGCTGTCTGTATTGCGGGCGGGCTGGACACCTAGTCGCTACGTGCCCGGAGAAACCGGGAAACGGGAGGGCTCGCTAATGTCGGGAGGGGCATTGGTGAGCCACGAGTCACCTTCCGCAATGGGCGATCACCGGACCTTTTTGGGGGTAACGATAGAGGGGGGACGCCGCATACGACGGGTGTGGGCGTTGGTGGACTCGGGGGCGGCGGGGAACCTTATGCACACGGGCTTAGCCCACGAGTGGGGACTAGCTCTAAAGGACCTTCCCGTTCCATTACCGGTCCGCGCCCTGGACGGCCGGCCTCTGGGGACCGGCTTCGTTACCCAGTGCACACCACCTATTCGCATCCAGGTGGAGCAAGAACAGTGGGAGCTCATCCAGTTTTTTATTATTGAGTCTCCCGACTGTCCTCTGGTCCTGGGGCACCCCTGGCTGGCGGTGCACAACCATAACATTAACTGGTCCACGGGGCGAATTACCAACCCTCCCAGAACCCCAACCCCATTCCCAGTCCCTTCCCACTCCCTAGCTACAGCCCCTAGACCCTTTTCCACGCTAGCGGCGGGGTCTACAAACATTCCAGTGACTCCGGCCGTAGTGGGCGTTCCCCAGGTCTATTGGGATCTGGGGGAGGTTTTTAGCAAGCAGCGGGCTAGGGAACTACCCTCCCACAGGACGTACGACTGTGCCATCGACCTCCTGCCCGGCACCACGCCCCCTCGGGGGAGATTGTTCTCCCTTTCCGGTCCTGAGACCCTGGCCATGAAGGAGTACATCGACGACGCACTCGCCGCGGGCCACATTCGCCCTTCCACCTCCCCGGCGGGTGCAGGGTTTTTCTTTGTGGCCAAGAAGGACGGGGGGCAACGGCCGTGCATCGACTATAGGGGGTTGAACAACGTCACGGTGAAAAACAGATACCCTCTTCCGTTGATGACGACGGCCTTTGAGTCCTTGCAGGGGGCCCGGGTCTTCACTAAGCTGGACTTACGAAACGCGTACAACTTAGTGAGGATCCGGAAGGGGGACGAGTGGAAAACAGCTTTTAACACCCCCAGAGGACATTACGAGTACCTAGTAATGCCGTTCGGCCTTGCCAACGCGCCAGCGGTATTTCAAGCGCTCGTTAATGATGTCCTACGAGACCTCCTCGACCACTCAGTCTTCGTCTACCTCGACGACATTCTAATTTTCTCCAAGGACCTAGCCCAACACCGAATCCATGTGCGACAGGTGCTCGAACGCCTTCTCCATCACAAACTTTTTGTTAAAGTGGAGAAGTGCGAGTTCCATGTGGACACTGTTTCCTTTCTGGGCTTCGTGGTGGACAAGGGGAATCTACTCATGGATCCCGGAAAGGTCAGTGCGGTGTTGGACTGGCCCCGACCCTCCTCTCTCAAACAATTACAACGCTTTTTGGGTTTCGCAAACTTTTACAGGAGGTTCATTCGCGGGTTTAGCGCCTTAGCGGCCCCGTTGACAGCCCTCACCCAGACTAGCCTACGCTCCTTTTCTTGGTCCCCGGAGGCGGACACCGCGTTCACGGCATTAAAACAGCGCTTCACCTCAGCACCCATCCTGGTGCACCCGAACCCGTCCCTACCCTTTGTTGTGGAGGTGGATGCCTCGGACATTGCGGTAGGGGCGGTTTTGTCACAGCGCTGCGCCAAGGACAATAAGACTCACCCCTGTGCCTTTTTTTCGCGCAGGCTGTCCGCGCCGGAGCGCAACTACGACGTGGGGAACCGCGAGCTGCTTGCAATCAAACTCGCGCTGGAGGAATGGAGGCACTGGTTGGAGGGGGCCGCGCACCCTTTTATAGTGTGGACGGACCACAAGAACCTGGCCTATATCCAGGGGGCCAAACGCCTCAACTCCCGACAGGCCAGGTGGGCGTTATTCTTCACCAGGTTCCAGTTCACGATCTCCTATCGACCGGGCTCTAAAAACACCAAGCCCGATGCACTGTCGAGGCAGTTCGATCCTGTGGACCTGGTGGAGAGTACGGATTCGATCGTCCCCACTGGCCTGGTCGTCGCCCCCGTGTCCTGGGGAATCGACAGGGTAGTGAGGACAGCGCTGAGGCGGGAGCCTGACCCGGGCGGGGGTCCGCCGGGGAGGCTCTACGTGCCGAAGACTGCGCGTGCACGACTGCTGCAGTGGGCGCACGCCTCCTCCCTCACCAGTCACCCAGGGGCCACCAGGACATTGGACTTCATACGAAGGAGGTTCTGGTGGCCCACAGCGGAGGGGGACACGCGCGCGTTTGTGGCAGCCTGTGCCCTATGCGCGCGCAGTAAAGCCTCCCGGCAACGGCCGCCGGGACTCCTACACCCCCTGTCCATCCCCAAACGTCCCTGGTCGCACATAGCCCTCGATTTCATATCGGGTCTACCCCCATCTGATGGGTTCACCGCCATACTAGTGGTGGTAGACCGGTTCTCCAAGGCGGCGCACTTCATCCCCCTCCCCAAACTCCCCACGGCCCAAGAGACGGCGGAGCTAGTGGTCCAGCACGTTTTCCGGGTGCACGGACTACCCCTGGACATGGTATCCGACCGGGGTCCTCAATTCGCCTCCAGGTTCTGGAAGGCATTCGCCACCAGCCTTGGCGCCTCCGTCAGCCTGTCCTCCGGGTTCCACCCCCAATCCAATGGGCAGACGGAGCGCGTCAACCAGGACCTGGAGGGGGTCTTGAGGTGCTACGTCTCCAGCAATCCGGCGACATGGAACCGGCGGCTGGCGTGGGCTGAATACGCCCACAACACCCTCCTCTGCTCCTCCACTGGCCTCTCCCCTTTCCAATGCCAGTACGGGTATCAGCCCCCCCTTTTCCCGGAGCAGGAGGAGGAGGCAGCTGTACCATCGGTCCAAGCCCATGTCAGCCGCTGTCGCCGTACCTGGAGGCGGGTAAGGGCGGCGCTTGTGCGGGCTTCGGACAGGTCCCAACGCCAGGCCAACCGCAGGCGCCGTCCGGCCCCGGTCTTCCGTCCTGGTCAGAGGGTCTGGCTGTCTACCCGGGACCTCCCCCTCCGGGTGGAGTCACGCAAGCTGGCTCCTCGCTTCGTGGGGCCGTTTAAGGTGGTGCGGCGGGTCAACGCCGTGGCCTACAGACTGCTACTCCCACCCTCCATGCGAGTTCACCCCACCTTCCATGTTTCACTCCTCAAACCCGTTGTTTTCTCCCCCATGGCCCCTCCACCCCGCCCCGCCCCCCTGCCCCGTCTCATTGATGGACAACCTGCCTACACGGTTAACAGGATTATTGACTGCCGGAAGGTGGGGAGGGGTCTCCAATTCCTGGTGGACTGGGAGGGTTATGGGCCTGAGGAGCGTACCTGGGTGCCTCGGCGGGATATTCTAGATCCGAGCCTCATCACGGACTTTCGCCGGCTCCATCCCGAGACACCCGGGTGAACTTCTGGTGCCGTTCGTCAGGGGGGGGCACTGTTACAAGGGGGGTCAGCGAAGAGGACTCCCCATCGCCCCTACTGGTCGAAGAGCGACAGTGCTCCAGCCCTGGACTAATTATCGAATGATTGTTGTCACCTGTGAGTGTTTGTCAGTGTATTTAGGTGTGTCCCATTTCCTTGTTCCCTTGTCAGTCGATCACTTGTGTTACACCGTATGGAATGCTTCAGAACCCTGTGTATGTATTACCACTTCACGTATCCGTTACCCGGAACGTAATTTGAACTTTGACTTTGTTTGCTGGTTTGCAACCTTGTACCGCCTTTGGAGCCCTTTGCTTAATCTTTAGTTTTCGTGCACTTGATTATTGACCGCAGTGCCTGAGTTATTATTACCTACGTGCTGAGCCCTACTGCTCCCCTTTTTGTTGTCCGGCTAAGAGTTTATGTTTGTACCTTTGAATCATACGTCTCAGTAGAGAGAATCTTTATTTTATTACATCTCCGTCTCATTCTTTACTTACACCGCACCTGGATCCGACATTATTGTGTACACCCAGAACCTATTGCGAAACATAACAGAACCTATTGAGAAACATAACAGTTCCCACTCTTGTGGTTTAGCGAAGTCGAAAGCCTCTGGAGGTTGAATTGTGAACGTTGCACTCGGAGCTCCTTGCACCGCCATTACCGCTGCGTGATCCTCCTCTGACACGTTCTCCTCTTCTAATTCCTCGATTTCCTCGTTAGACATCAGCTTCGGACCCGGAAAGATATCCTACTGAGCTCTCCTCGTCGTCAAGTTGGCCACTTCTGACACCATGTGAAGTTATAATATAATTATTGGACTCGGACAGGGCTGCCAAGTTTCACCAAAAGTTTGGAGTGAGATTTTTTGGCGGTGGAGCGACCCAAAACTGTGCACATTTTGGCAGCGGCGGCCCCTCTCTCCCACCCAATTATTTGTGCTAGTTTCCTGCAATTTTACATGTTGTTCATAATAAACCAGCACAAGAAATGAAAATAATAAATAATAACATTTTATAAAACAAGAAAAAAATTCAGACAATATATAATATTTATGAAATCTTAATAAACAAATACAGTAGCCTACAGACTCTAAAAGAAAAATTGGCCCCATCAACAGGACTCAGCCCCTTGGTCAGCAGCAGAAAGACCCGTGGTCATCATCTTATATACAGTGCATTGCTCATAGATGGCTATCATGTTATACAGTACATACCAGGGTTTTTCCTGGGTCAGAATGAGGGCTTGTATTTGTATTGTAAATTGTAATTATTAATAATAATTATTATTATTAATGTACCTGGTTATGTTACAGTAGAGAAACAAAAAACAGTTACCAAAACTGAGTATTTACTAGCTAAGATTGGCAAAAGATTGGCGTGGTGCAACCGAAATTAGTAAACAACTAGTTTGAAACTAACTAGTAACAACTAGGGGTTTAGTAACTACTAAATGCCTGCATTTAGTAATGACTTACGCCATATTGGTGCAACCCAGTCCAGTAGGCTACCAGATACGATGTTGTAATGTATGCACATATTTTGCTACCACGGTTGCCAGATGGAATTGACAATGTCCAGCCCAACCGGTCTAAAAGCTGCCGAATCCACCCTTCCAGTGTGACCAAAAGTAGCCCAATCTGGCAACCCTGCTTGCTACGTTCTTGCAGCTAGCGTGAACACAGGTTCTTCCATCAGCGCTCGCCTGCCGCTTCGATTGCAGACTCAAGTTAACGCGCGTGCAGAAAGATGCCACGAAACTCATGTCCGGTAGCTTTCTTTCAAGGAATTTCAAAAATAAAAGTCCCGTAAAAAATAAAATAAATAAAATAAAAAAAGTTATTTCTCGCCGTGAGAAATAGAGATGCGGCGTGAGAGCGTGAGAACTGGTTGAAATGCGTGAGTCTCACGGTGATTGCGTGAGACTTGGCAGCCCTGGACTCGGACAACTTGCGCACGTTTAACTCAACCAGTTTAATCAACACTCAGCTCAACAGTGCCTCGGGTCATTACGCATAATGCATCTCCTATCATGCATAATACCACAGAGATTGGTAGATATTGATAGATAGACATAGAACATACAGAGATAGTCATAGATTCATAATTGCAACACATAGGCTAGCCAGATAGATATACATTAAAAAAAAAGTTGCCTGTTCATGTACACAAGCAATACATATTTGATTGTTCACATAAGCACAAGTCTGTCCAGTTCCCACAATATAGCCTTGTTTTGCACTCTTTCCCTGTTCCACGAGCACGTCCCAAAACTGTTGGCCCTGTTATGACATGTTGACCATTTACTATATCTGCTCCAATTGTCAAACAGCCATGTCCCACACATGCCGAAATGTCATTCAGATTTGTATCCTTACATGTCAAGGGGATAGTGGAGTGAATAGTGAATTGGACTGGTGATCGGAAGGTTGTGAGTTCAAATCCTGCCTGAAACAACACCACTAGTGTGGCCTTGAGTACTACAATTACTCCAGGGGGAATGTCCCTGTAAGTAGATTTTTGATTAAAAGTGTTTGCTAAATGGCAAATTCTATTCTATTCATATCAGAAATGGACACAACAGTTGCATTTATTTATTTATTCATATGTATTTATTATAGTCTACTAGACACACCAACATTTAAGACCACATATACAGTATGGCCACATACAGGCCCGGGGTGGCTAATCGGGAGGATCTGGAGTTTTCCCGGTGGGCCGGTCTGGTTTTGGGCCGGTCTGGGTTCAGTCGTGGTAGTACTTGCAAGCCGATACCGTTCTGGGCGGCTGGGCCGGTACCATTCTGGGCCGATGCCATATAAATAGGGTGACCAGATGTCCCGCTTTGCGCGGCCACGGGGCCAGTGTCCATCGCGCCACAACAAAGCGCCGCAACCAAGCGCCGACATGTTCAGTTGCAGCAGAACGTCCAGAATCTATGGAACGTCTTCAGCCTATCAGGAAACAGCATTCATGTTCCCATGGCAACGGCCCCACGTGGATATAGGGAGCTGGCTGAATGTGGTAACCACCCGCTGACTCAAAGGGCTCGTAAAGTGAAACTGTGTCAACAATATCTAGTTTTCGTATTTTTTTACCCACTCAATATAATAAACAACAGTTTAACGATCACTAAATACTGATAATGTGTGCATTGGATTCACTGTTCTCCTTTTGCCGTAGGCTACTGAACATACTGGTAAGGGACCACTTTACTTGTAAACATACTTTTGTTTTAGGACGTGTTCAAAATCAAGGACTGTGTGTTCATCTGTTTATGTGTTTTTAGCATGTTCATGTTCTCAGCATGTTGTGTGATGTTATAAAAACGTATTTAGACGTTCGTAGCGATGTACCACTGCCGCTAGCTGTTAACAGCATTTGTTGCTGCAGCAGAGTGATTTTTCTCCCAGTCAGTCTCTGTCTGAGGTGCACCAACATTCAAATATTCGTGTCGTCTTCAATTTTTTTCCGATTTCAATGTATGACACATCATTTGAAAGCTTACAATCTGTAGTTTCAGGCAATGTAAAACACTGAAAAATTACTTGGGCAATTGGTTTATCCTTTGACCAGCTGGTATCACTGTCATTGTCTGAATGAGTGCAGAGTTAGCCTTGACAGCTTTATGCATTTGTGTTGCAAATGGGAGGCAAATTAGCTAGCTAGATAGCCTACATAGTCAATCATCTACAGGCCTTACACTGTCAGGCTACTTTTCTTTATTAATATACTAAATTGATACTGCACTTTGACTTCACTTTCTGCTCCATACAGATACTTTATTGTGAGGTTCACATTCAAATAAAATATATTTGTTATATATTTGTTAAGTTTTTATCTGCATAGTCTATTATTGGATGCTGCTGAATAAACCAAACAGAATAGGAAACAGAATGGAAATGCATATATATTTTAAAAATTGGATAGACATAGCTCTCAACTCGGCCAGGGGGGGCGGATGCTACCAGGGGCACCTAAAGTTCGGTCCGGGCCTGTTGAGAGGGTGTCCCACATTGTCCCACACAAACATACTCCTTGTCCCACATTTGGTTTGTTGGGACCTGGTCACCATGGTGTCCAGCAAGGGATTGCTGCTATCACAGTAGAAGGCACAGGTGAGCTGTTGTACCAGTGTGGGAACAATGAAGCAAACCCATGACATAGCATCCTGTAAATGTAGAGTGACTCTAGAGCAGTGGTCTTCAACCGGGGGTCCGCGACCCCTAGGGGGTCCGCAGAGGTACTGCAGGGGGTCCGCCAATTTCTGTTATAATAATTGACAACTTTCACCAAAATAATCAGTGAGAATTAAAAAATATAACAAAAATGATATTGAGTAAGGTACAAGCATTAATAGGCAATAATAAGCTACTTTTGACAAAAACAATTTACAAAATAAATGATGCCTGTCTATTACTAATTTAGTTACTAGTTTGATAATAGAGGAGAATAGGAGAAGCCCGGATAAACCAGCTTTGCCGAGTATATTCCTCTCTAACGTAAGATCCCTAGCTAACAAGATGGACGAACTGAGACTGCAGGTTGCTTCCAACAACACCGTGGGGGATAGCTGTGTGAATATTCTCACAGAAACCTGGCTCAGCGCTTCCATTATCGACTCTGCGGTCGAGCTACAAGGCCGCACTTTACACCGAGCCGACAGGACTTTCCTTAGCGAGAAGACGCGCGGAGGCGGCCTGATCATATCTACGAAGGACAGCTGGTGCTTAAACACAAAAACAACAAGTAGCCACTGCTCCCCAGACCTGGAATACTTGACTGTTAAATGCCGACCCACATACCTCCCGAGGGAATTCAACGCGGTGTACATAACAGCTGTTTACATTGCACCAAGCGCAGGTGCTAGCTTAGCATTAGTCATCAGTGGTGGACAGAGCGCAGATCCTCAAGCAGTGCATATTATCGCGGGGGATTTCAATCATGCTGACCTGAAGGTAGTACTACCCAAGTTCTATCAGCATGTTAAATGTGCAACAAGAGGAGATAACACACTGGACAAGGTATACACCAACATCAAGCTTGCCTACAAGGCTAGACCGCTAGCTCATCTAGGCATGTCTGACCACGTGTCCATCCTCCTGATCCCAGCCTACACTCACATGAGGAAAAGTGCTCCCATCACCACTAAGACTGTCAGAACCTGGCCAGCAGGGTCCGCTCCACTGCAGATCTGCCTGAATGACACCTCATGGCAGGAATATGAGCATGAGGACCTGGAACAGTTCACGTCGTCGGTTCTGAACCACATAGTGAACTGCACCAACTCAGCCACCGTGGACAAACGTGTCCGGGTCTACCCCAACACGAAGCCATGGATGACTGAGAAGGTCCGAAAACTGCTCAATGAGAGGGACAACGCCTTCTCAGCGAAGGACACACTGCTGTACAGCACCAACAGGGCTAACCTAAACCGTGGCATCCGGGAGGCCAAGGCAGACCACAGAGAGAAGATTGAGGAATGCTTCCTGAGCAACGACTCCAGGCGGGTGTGGCAGGGGGTTCAACACATGACAAACTTCAGAGCCAACAGGCTCACAGCCGCGGAGGACGTCCCCCTGCTGGCGGAAGAGCTGAACTCCTTCTACGCCCGGTTCGACGAGGGGCGAACGGAGGTAACCACAACACAAACACCACTCTCTCCAGCTCTCAGCAGCCTCACCCTCACAGAGCATGAAGTGAGTGAAGTGAGACGTGTGCTGAAGGCGGTGGACCCCAGAAAAGCCTCAGGGCCGGATGGCGTCCTGGGACGGGTGCTGAGGGACTGCGCCGACCAGCTGGCTGGGGTTTTCACCAACATCTTCAACCAGTCCCTGTCCCAGGCCACCATCCCACCCTGCCTGAAAACCTCAACAATCATCCCAGTCCCGAAGAAAAGCACGGTGAGCTGCCTAAACGACTACCGCCCGGTGGCACTCACACCAATCATCATGAAGTGCTTCGAGAAACTGGTCCGGGCCCACATAGTCACACGCCTCCCGCCCAACCTGGATCCATACCAGTTCGCCTACAGAGCCCACAGGTCCACAGAGGACGCCATCGCGAGAGGAGGACTCTCCACTCCACTCTATCCCACCTGGAGAGGGGGAACAGCTACGCGAGACTGCTCTTTGTGGACTTCAGCTCTGCCTTCAACACCATCCTTCCAAACAGGCTAGTGACCAAACTACTAGACCTGGGACTATCACACTCCATCTGTGCATGGATCAAGGACTTCCTGTCTGACCGCCCCCAGAGGGTGCAGGTGGGCTCCCACACCTCCACAGCCCTCAGACTCAGCACTGGGTCCCCCCAGGGCTGCGTGCTAAGCCCCATCCTCTACAACCTCTACACCTACGACTTCACCCCCGTCCACCCCAGCAACTACATCATAAAGTTTGCAGAGGACACCACCGTGGTGGGCTGCATCTCGGGGGGGGACGAGGTGGCGTACAGGGATGAGGTGGAGCAGCTGGGCAAGCTGTGCAAGGTTAACAACCTGCTGCTGAACCAGTCAAAGACCCAGGAAATCATCGTGGACTTCAGGAGGAAAAAATCTGAGGTCCAGCCCCTGCTCGTCGATGGAGGGAGCGTGGAGAGAGTCTCAACCCTCCGATTCCTGGGGGTGCACATACAGGATGACCTGTCCTGGAAGACCAACACAGCAGCCATCATCAAGAAGGCACAACAGCGGCTCTACTTCCTGAGAGTCCTCAGGAAATACCACCTCAAACAGGAGCTGCTTGTGACCTTCTACCGCTGCACAGTGGAGAGCATCCTCACCTACTGCATCTGCGTGTGGTTCTCCAGCTGCACAGCCGCAGAGAGGAAAGCGCTACAGAGAGTCGTGAGATCGGCCCAGAAGATCATCGGCGCCCCCCTCCCCTCTCTGGAAGAGCTGTACAACACATGCTGCCTCAGGAAGGCCTCCAAGATCTCCAGAGACCCATCCCACCCTGGGAACGAACACTTTGTTCGGCTGCCCTCGGGCAGGCGGTTCAGGACCATGTCCGCAAGGACAAATAGACTGAAGCTCAGCTTCTACCCTAGGGCCATTCAGGCCCTGAACACAGCAAAGACCTAGGTTCTAGGCCCTGGACAATCTAGACAATTTGATGGCAGCTACTAGATTGTAATCAAGTGCAATACTGAAACACAACTGTGAACATTTCAAACCTGCAAACTGCGACACTTTAAATGAATGTGCAATAATACTATGTGCAATATGACAACCCTCGGGTACATAAGGTTCAGAATAGGAAATGTTAGGATATTTATAGCATAGCATAGAGTACAGCACAGTGTTTTATTTGTATAGTATAGTATAGTGAATAGTGTATATAGCCTTTATTTATGTAAACCAGCTCTTTTCCCTTCTTGTTTTTAGTATTTTTTTCCTAGCACCAGGGGAGCCCACCCTCCCAAATTTCGTTGTATGGTACCTGGGCCCTATTCCACAAAGCTCGATAAAGTTCTAAGCCTCGATAAAGTTCTAAGCCTCGAAAATGTTAGCTTGCGTTCGGTGCCATCAATGTGGCTCAAATAATTCGCTGCTTGGTTGAGCTCCTTCTGAGTCAGATATAATTAGCCTGGTCCCGACCAGGCTAAAACACAGGCTATAGTCATCCGTGCGTCAAAAAAGGCTCACAGGCGGAAACTAAACCCTGAACGAAAGTTCCTCATGTGTCTTTTAGGAAATATTAGTTCCCACTTCACATGAGATAGATAGATTAGATAGTTTGATTAGATAGTTTGACTGTGTGATAGATAGATAATTTGATATTTTGAAAGTGTGATCGATCGATAGATAGTTTGATTGTGTGATAGATAACTTGATATTTTGAAAGTGTGATAGATAGATCGATAGATTGCCGTCATCACAGCGGTCTGGCTGGCGTAGTGGTTAAGGCTGCGGACTCGAGTTCCAAAGGTTGCGAGTTCGAGACTTGACTAAGTCATTCATTTTTTTTTTTTTTACATTTAACCGAAGATTTCATGCAAAGGTTTCAAACACCATTGTAATCGTGTCAGTTCTTGTAAATTAGCCTGCACCATAATTGTATAGCCTACAATACTTTTTTAGATGAGATTTTAGATTAGATTCAGACAACGAAATGCAGTAAAAAGTGCGTCTAAAGAGGGATTCGAACCACTGATATAAAATGACGAATAAATCCTATGGCAGCAGTCAATACCACTAGGCCATTGTGGCGATATGACGGTTTGTAGCCTGCTGCGGATATCACCACAGTAGTAATATTCATTTATTAAAATATGAACATATAACAATAACTGGGGCTAGTATGACCTACGCATTTAATCGGTCAGCAATTTCTTGCCAAATCATTTCCCTCGCCTTGTTAATTGCGGCAGTATTGCACTATTTTACATCTTATTTTTCTGTCTTCATAAAAATCAATAATTCGGAATGCTGCGCAAATGTAGTACCCCTGCAGAGTGGAGTATCTTCATTTCGACAGATCGACACTTCAGGGCTTTTTATGTCTGCGTGCACGCGCCCATATCGAAGATTTGTAAGCCTGTCTTCTGTGAACACTGATGACACAAGGCTGATCCTCATTCGAGGAATCACCTGAGGCTTGAATACCAATCTCGAGTTCCCTGAGCGCCGCATTTATTTATAGCGCCGCTATATTAAGCCACCTTTAGTGGAATATGGCCCTGTACTATATTAATGACAATAAAGACCATTCATTCATTCATAATAACAAACCCGCCTCTTTGCTTCTCTATGCGCCGCTATAGGAGAGGAACACAACGCGCTCCTTTACCATTCCGAGGTCAGATGGCTTTCCCGTGGATCAGTATTGGCGCGCGTCTTTGAATTACGCACAGCTATCCTCGAGATTCTGGTTGGCCAAAACCGCGCGGAGCCGGCTGCGCATTTCAATGCGCCCTCGCCTGATGTGAAATGCGCAATTGTTGATCACTTGGAGGCACTCGAAAGTCAATTTGAGAAGTACTTTTCTGAGACTGAGTCTTGGAGAAAGCACAAGACATGGATACGGTTATCATTCAAATACAATGCATCCGACGGCTCAAACCTGACAGCCGCTGAGGAAGATCAGCTGATCGACCTAACCACAGACAGTACACACAAGAATGTGTACGAGTCACAGCCTCTCATCCAGTTCTGGATCCATTGCCAGAAATACTTCCCCCAACTGACAGCAAAGGCCATGGTGAGCCTCTTGCCTTTTGCAACAACTTATCTTTGTGAAAGAGGATTCTCCTCCCTCACCTACCTGAAGAGCAAATACAGTTCCAGACTGCAGCCTGAGGATGACATGATGCTCTGCCTGACAACCTCCACCCAGGAGGTAGGCATACCTTGCTTCCTGAAGCTAAAAGTTTCATTGTTGAAAAATAATAATATTAGAAAATATAAGCCTCATCAAGAACAACAACAACAACAAAAACAATAATAATAATAATAATAATAATAATAATAATAACCAATCATAATTATGCATGAACGTTTTATCAATCATAAACACATATAGGCTAATAACCCAGTATATAAATAGGTTAATATGGTGAAATAAAAGGTGAATGAAGTAAATATAAAAGTTATTATAGGCTTATATATATATTACATGTGGGGGTCCCTGTTCTGTTTGTCTCTCATCCATGGTCCTCTCATGGTCCTCTCATGGTCTCATCCATGGTCCTTGGGTTGAAAAAGGTTGAAGACCCCTGCTCTAGAGAACAGTGAGTCCGCTATTACAGACTCAAATACCACGGTTGTAATTACATGTTTTTAATATAGGCTACTGTAATCGGTTGTGAACTAAAGTGGGCCGGTCTGAGGCATGAAACTCCAGAGCTAAAAATTAGTCCCACTCCGACCCTGGCCACATACACATCGACACAGTTTGTCACAGCACCTTTATTGAGCAAGACATCGCAGATGACGGTGGGCTTATTGTATTTTGCCTCAAATTCCTGACTTGTGAATCAGTCGATACAGGCGCCATACCACGACCTGACCAGCAGATGGCATTATGGAGCTGCTGTATCGACTGCATCGATAGATCGACACTTATTCCGACACAATTGTGTCGAACGTGTCAATTGCGTCGAAAGCTTCGTTTCCCCCATCACTATTTCAAAGTGTCACATGACTACTGCTTAAGTTTACCAGAGAAGGGTCCAGCTACAACATCCTTCGTTTGGCGACACCCGGACGCATGGAGACCATATTTGGTTCGAGCTCGTCATCACAGAAGTAACCGCGAGAAACCGCGAGATTTTGAAGCATCTTAAAGGACCGCGAGAGTTTAAAGGACTTTAGAGGACCGCGAGGTTTTAAAGGACAATGGCAAATACAGCTCAGGTGAGAATTTCGAAATATGATTAATGAACATATAGTTATACATATATGTATATGATTAATTAACGTTATAGTTTTCATATATGTATTTATTATTTAGGTTGTTGGATGTGTTACGCATTTGGCTGTTTCGCACGTAGTTTTGTTCATAAATCAGGCTTGGCTAACTGGGTAATCCTATGTGGTTTAGCGTTATCAGATATGAGATTAGATTCAACTTTATTGTCATTGCTGAGTACAAGTACAAACAACAAAATGCAGTTTGGCATATAACCAGAAGTACAAATAGTGACAAAACAAAGATAATTATATACAGTTATGAGCTATGTACAGTTAATGTATTTATATTCTATTTTTATTTATATCCCCCCTATTTATGTCTATTTATGTCTAATTCTTGTTTTTTTAATTATCTGTGGACTGTGTTTCCAATAAGAAAGCCATGGAAATGTATACATTTGGACCACAGTATGACTTGAGGTAAGCTGGAGAGTGCTAATACAATTTCCATGACAGTTTGCAACCACTGATGCATGTGAGTTTCTTAAATGATTTATTAATCACTTCTTTATAACATTTTGTCTCAACAGTGAGAAGCAGCTGTTTGAAAATTTGAGCAAAGAAGAAAAAAGGAAGCTGAAAGACCATAGAGACAATGTTAAAAGAGCATTGGCGATAAAGTGCAAACAGCAATGATTTATCACTCATAAGATACACACCGGCTAGACCCCTAAGGTCTAGTGGCACTTTTCCTGGAGGCGCTGTGTACAGGTTTTTCGCCCCTGCTTGCCTGCCGTGCGCTGGGCTCCCTGGGCCTCTCCTCGGGGGCCCCCGGCCGGCCTGCGTGCTTGGTCTGTTCTGCCGCTGGGGCACCTGACCCGGCTAGCCTCGTGCAGGGCTATGATAGTCTGAGCCTGGTGGGCTGGGCCGGGTGCGCCGGTGGTGGGGCGGGTCGGGCGTGTGGGGTCCCTCTGGGGGGTTGTGGGGGCCGCAGCTTTGCACTGGTGGGCAAACTGGTAAGTAGTCGCTCTACGACTAGAGGTCTGCAGGGGAATTTTCCTGGATCCACAGTGCACAGGTTTTTTACCCTTGCATCCTTTTGACCAAGCTATCACTGGAACCTGGACACTGGACACAACACTGAACACTACACTACACTGGACACTGAACATCTGTCATTACGTGAAGTGCATTGAGTCGCATCTTATGAGATGCGCTATACAAATAAAACTTGAATTGATTTGATCCCTTGTACACTTTTTTTGGCATTTGTGTTGCAACACACCTGTACATTCTGCACTCTATCCTGTTAGGCCCTTATTTTACTCTAGACAGAAGGGTTGTAACACTTGTTATTAATTCCATTTGGTATACCTCATAAACTCTCTTGCATTTCTGGTGTTTGCATTTTACATATTCTAAATATATGCTATCTACATGTCGCACTGGATGGGGTTAGTGCTGTTGACTCATCAGAAAGTAAAGACTAATTCACAGAGTGTATGAAGATTCCAGTAAGGGTTTTGTGAAGGAGCCCTAGTGCTGTTGACTCATCAGAAATATAATGTTTTATTTAGCTCATCAGTGGGCACTCAGCACCATGGACACCTCCAGCCCAGCACCCTGCACCACGGTTCCTGCCCTGCTCCATGGATTACAACGATGATCGCCTGACCCTTGCCTGACTCCACCAAGTCCTTTGCCTGACCCCTCAAACCTGTTTGACCTTATAAAGTCTCACACCTGGGTTCATTGACATTCATTCATTTATATACAGTTAGGTCTGGAAGTATTTGGACAGTGACACAATTTCCATAATTTTGGCTCTGTATGCCACCACAAAGGATTTGAAATGAAACAATCAAGATGTCATTGAAGTGCATACTTTCAGCTTTAATTCAAGGGGTTGAACAAAAATATTGTATGAAACGTTTAGGAATTGCAACCATTTTTATACACAGTCCCCTATTTTCAGGAGCTCAAAAGTAATTGGACAAATTAACATAATCATAAATAAAATGTTAATTTTTAATACTTTGTCGAGAATCCTTTGCAGGCAATGACTGCCTGAAGTCTGGAACACATGGACATCACCAAATGCTGGGTTTCCTCCTTTGTGATGCTCTGTCAGGCTACTGTCTACTGCAGCAGTCTTCAGTTGTTGTTTGTTCGTGGGTCTTTCTGCCTTTAGTTTTGTCTTCAGCAAGTGAAATGCATGCTTGATTGGGTTGAGATCAGGTGATTGACTCTGGCCATTGCAGAATATTCCACTTCTTTGCCTTAAAAAAGTCCTGGGTTGCTTACACACTATGTTTTGGGTCATTGTCCATCTGTATTGTGAAGCACCATCCAATCAACTTTGCTGAATTTGTCTGAATCTGAGCAGATAGAATATCCCTAAACACTTCAGAATTCATCTGTCTGCTTCTGTCTTCTGTCACATCATCAATAAACACTAGTGACCCAGTGCCATTGGAAGCCATGCATGTCCATGTCATCACACTGCCTCCACGTTTTTTCACAGATGATGTGGTATGCGTCGGATCATGAGCCGTTCCAAGCCTTCTCCATACTGTTTTCTTCCCATCATTCTGGTACAGGTTGATCTTAGTTCCATCGGTCCAAAGAATGCTGTTCCAGAACAGGGTTGGCTTTTTTAGATGTTTTTTGTCAAAGTCTAATCTGGCCTTTCTATTCTTGAGGCTTATGAATGGCTTGCACCTTGTGGTGAACCCTCTGTATTTGCTTGTGTGAAGTCTTTTTTTTATGGTACACATGGATAATGATAGGCCTACCTCCTGGAGACTGTTCTTCACTTGGCTGGATGTTGTGATGGGGTTTTTCTTTACCATGTAAAGGATCCTGTGATCATCCACCACTCTTGTCTTCCATGGTTGTCCAGACCTTTTTGTGGTGCCGAGCTCACCAGTGTGTTCTTTTTTTCTCATAATGTACCAAACAGTTAATTTTGCCACTATTAATGTTCCCACTATCTCTCTGATATATTTTTGTTTTGTTTTTACAGCCTAAGGATGGCCTGTTTCACTTGCATTGAGAGTTCTGTTGACTGCATGTTGTGCGTATACAGCAACAGCTTCCAAATGCAAATGCCACACTTGGAATCAACTCAGACCTTTTACCTGCTTAATTGATAAAGAAATAATGAAGGAATAAATAGCCCACACTGGCCCATGAAACAGCTTTTGAGTCAATTGTCCAATTACTTTTGGTTATTATATAAAAGAGCTATAATTCATAAACCCTTCCTTCAATGTGGATGTGAATACCCTTAACCTTAAGCTGAGAGTCTGCACTTTAAGCCCACTCCTATATTAGACAGTAAATTCTGTTGGAAATCTAATATACGTTAGATCCAAAGTATCAAGGAGTATTGCAGTATTGTGCAGGGCAAAACATATTCTGGAACAGAGGATGTTGTATACTCTATATTGTTGTCTTGTCTTACACTATTTGAGTTACTGTGTGGAGATATGGGGAAATGCATATAAAAGCACATTAAACCCATTGATTACACTACAGAAAAAAGCTATGAGGATTGTACATAAGGTCGGATATCGTGATCACACAAATAACTTGTTCCTAATGTCAAATGCCTTAAAGCTCATGGACTTATTCAAATTTAAATTGGCACAGTTAATGTATAAAGCAAAGACTCAAGAACTCCCAGGTAACATTAACAAATTATTTATAGAGCGGGATAAGGGATATCATTTGAGAGGTAACCACAACTTTAACAAGGGTTATGCTCGCACCCATCTCAGGAGCAGGTGCTTATCATTCTACGGAGTTACCATATGGAATGGGCTAGAGGAAAATATGAAGGAAAGCAGAAATATTGCTCTATTTAAAAAAAGGTTTAAAGAAATTATTTTTGTTAAATACCAAAATGAGGAAAGGGAAGGTTGTTAATCTTCTGGAAACTAAGGTGTGGTTTTCTGTGTCTTTTTCTTCTGTATTACATTGTGGATACTGATGTTTGTTATTTATTTATTTTGTGTTGTTTCAGTATTAAGAATGGAAAAATTATGTTTATTTATTTATTTTGTGTCAATATTAAGAATGAAAAAGTATTAGAACGGATGATACTGAAATATATGTATTAATTAATTGGATTATATCATTCATTCATTCATTCATTCATTCATATTCATTATATGACTGTAACTTGTGTATGACTGTAACTAAGATGTTTTGGTAAACAGCTAAAATAACACAAATTCTGTCTGTGACTAAATATATATGGGCCTAACTGTAGAATCCATTGCTGGAAATGTGTTTATTTGGTTTGTTTTAAAAACTAAGCATTAACTGAGTTAGGATGAGAACGTTTTGTTCATTCATAGAGGTAGAGTCCAGGTTTAGAGTCAGGAAAGAACCCCTCATGCAGACTAAAGATAAACCCCAGATATTCCAAGGTTGGGAGTTTGTTAGGAAAGAGGCATAGGTGATACAGACAGACACAGAATAACAGTGTAATGTCTACAGACCTCAAAGTGCTGGACCAGCTGTTTGGGTTTGACCCGGATCAATATTTCGTACTGGCCCAGTTTACGCTGAAGCAGCTCCTCGTAGGTAAGAATGAACGTGACGTTACTATTGGCTGCGATGTTCACAGACACCGAAAACTTCTCCATCTTCCTTCCAGATGCTCTAGAGACACAGAGATAAAAAAGAGTGCTTAGGATCCCCTACGCTTCAAACTCAACAACCTAACTGTGGTATTCTGTAGTAAGCAAGTAGTTAGGAAAGAATCAGACCGGGAGACACGCAGCTGCTCTTCACTTCGCACGTTTATTCCACTTCTTCTCAACATCCGGAAGTGCATACATCACTTCCGTAATTGCATACATCACTTTCATACTAGCGCCCACTGGCGGTATAAACAGGACACAACATTTCCCCCTTTCTTAAAGGAATTACAGTACTCAAAGAATGCCATATTCTGTAGACTGGTGTCAGTACAATTGAAATAAAATGAAAACGAAGGAAATGAAAATGAATGAATCAGCAGAATGAATAACAACAATAAACAGTTTATGACAGTGAAACATGAAATGAACATTCACTTTTGTCATTGCATTGTAGGACCTTTTTGTACTAAGTTAGAACCGTGTTCTATCCTACCCTTTTAGTACGTTCTCTACGGCACAAAGTCTACCAGCCACCTAGGTGGGTTTCTGACTCTAAGGTTCCTTCTTGGACCTGGTTCATTAAACACATTCTCTGTCTCGGGCACCATGAACTCCTCTAGCTCAATCTCCTTTTCACCACTGGTGCCAGACAGAGCATCCTTGGGGAAGCGTGTAAGCTTGGATGCATTCCATTTTCGACCATCACTGAGCAGGTATGTATTCTGTCCTGCTTTACTAACTACTGTCAGCGGTTCTGTGAATCTTGATGATCCCTTTTTTACATGCTCCGGTCTGCGGACACGTACGGTGTCATTCACTTGGAACATGGGCACTTTCGCTCCCCTCATTCTGTCTGTGTACTCCTTACTCTCCTGTTGCTTGCGTCTCACTGTCTCCTGCACTTTCTCATGTGACTTAATTTGGTGTGAGACAGGGAGGACATTTAATTTTGTACGCATCTTTCTGTTCCTCAGCAACTCAAAGGGAGTAGCTCCTGTAGTAGCATGCGGCGTAGCGCGATAGTTCAGTAAGAACTCTGTTACTGCATGTTTCCATGGTTTGTGCATTCTCTCAGCCGTCTGAATACACTCTTTGAGAACTCGATTAAATCTCTCAATAGCCCCGTTGGCTCTTGGATAATAAACACTGGAACGCAGGTGCTTTATCTCTCTCTCTCCCAGAAAGCTTGCAAAAGCATGGGAGGTAAACTGACATCCGTTGTCAGAGACCAGGAAGGAAGGGTTACCTTCACGACTAAACACTGTAGTCAAGAAGCTAATAACCGCCTCTGTAGTTACAGTAGAGACAAACGCCACCTCTGGCCACTTACTGTAATAGTCTGTGAGTGTAATAGCGTAACGGCAGTCCCATGTCGCACAGTCAAAGGGACCAACAATGTCAATGGCCACCTTCTCCCATGGTCCACCTGGCAGTTCCACTGGGGTAAGTGGTGCAGGCGCAGTTTTGGCTGTTTTGTCATTGTATTGACAGGGTACACATGAGCCTACTAATGTCTGGACACATCTGTCCATTTGCGGCCACCAATATAGCTCTCGTAGTCTCTGTTTAGTACGCACTATTCCCTGATGCGCTTCATGAGCTAAATTTACAACTTTAGACCGTAGTGTAGTAGGAACCACCACACGGTCGGGGCCTCTCATGACAAGTAGTTCATCCACAGCCAGTTCATCTCTCACTCTAAAATATGGAGCAAGTTCCTTTGTCACATTCTTACTGCATTTTGGCCAACCTTTCTGTATCTGCTGTTTCAGTTGAGTCAGTTCAGGACAGGCCTCACAGGCAGCAGTGAACTCGGTCACAGATATGGCATGTGAGGAACCTGTGAACACAGTAGCCACCATGTCTGGCTCCTCCTCCACCTCTCCTGTCGAAGGCAGAGGGAGTCTGGACAAGCAGTCAGCAGTCACATTACGTTTCCCTGGATGGTAAGTGACATCATAAGTAAAGCATAGTAGACGTGCAGACCATCTCGCTATTCTCAGACCTGCGCGACCCGTACCCCTGGAAGTGAGTAGGGTTGTCAACGCTTGGTGGTCTGTGCGTAGGACAAAACTATGTCCCCACAGGTAGGTTCTCCACCTTTCCACCGCCCAAACGCATGCCAGCGCCTCACGCTCGACGGTAGAGTACTTTCTCTCTGCAGGAGAAAGTGTCCTGGACGCAAAAGCTATGGTTCTCTCTGTATTGTCTGGGTGAATCTGGCTCATTACAGCCCCCAATCCATAGTTAGAAGCATCGGTAGTGACATAAGTCGGTAACTCAGGATCATATAATGCTAAGGTAGGACTCTCAGTAATCAGTCTCTTAACCTCAGTAAAACTGGACTCTGCATCCGCTGTCCATTCAAACTTAGTGTCAGTAGATTCCCTGAGTGTAGCACGTAGCGGTTCCACCACAGTAGAGAAGTCAGGTATGAATTTACTATACCACGATGCAAGTCCTAGGAAGGACCGCAGGGAGGATGTGTCGTGCGGGGCAGGCGCGTTCGCCACAGCACTGACCCCGTCTTGGTCAGGATGAAGACCATCTTTGGACACAGTGTGGCCCAGGAAGCGCAGAGCTTTCTGGTTGAACTTACACTTGTGCATGTTCAGTTTAAGTCCCACTTCATTTAGAGCATGTAGCACTCTCCGTAGGCTGACATCGTGATCCTGCTGTGTGATGCCGTAGCAAATCACATCATCCAGGTAGGCCTGTACGCCTGGCAGGCCTGTCAGTACAGTCGACATCATTTTCTGAAAAGCTGAAGGAGCAGAAGCGAGGCCAAATGGCACTCGGCAGAAACGAAAGAGACCCTCATGCGTGATAAACGCAGTTAAATCACGGCTATCTGGATGCAATGGCAACTGGTGATAAGCAGAGGCTAAGTCTATAGTAGAAAAGACTGTGGCTCCACGGAGCTCAGCGAACAGTTCATCCATGTGCGGTAAGGGATGACAGTCACTGATTATTGCCTTATTAGGTTCTCTGAGGTCAACACACAGGCGAGGCTTTCCTCCCCCCTTTCTCTGGGTCACAACTATAGGGGAAACCCATGGAGATGCGTCTATACGTTCTATAACGCCTTTTTCCTGTAGATCTGCGAGCTCATCGGTCACAGCCTGCCTCACTGAGAACGGAAGCCTCCTCAGTTTCTGCTGTACTGGCACAGCATCTGGTTTAACCTGTATTTTGTGCATAAAACCTTTTGCACACCCTAACTCCTGTACTAGAACCTCTGGTTCGGTCTGTGGAGTGGTACTCTGTACAGTAGGTGCTCGGAGCACAGTAGGAGAGCTAGCAGAGCTAACAGTAATAATTTTGTTACCCTCAATGCACATCTGCAATGCTACAAATAAATCTAGGCCCAGCAATGCATTTCCTGATTCAACCACTATCAATGAACCTGTAACTGAATGTCCATTATGAACAACTGTAGCATGCATGCAACCTTTAACAGGAATTTTCTCTCTGGAGTAAGTAAGCAGATTCACTGTAGGCTCAGCAAGGACACATGTATGGAAAAGTGTCTGGTAAGTACTCTCTGGAATAATAGAAACAGATGAGCCTGTATCCACTATCAGCTCAACATCATGGGAATGATAATTTGCATCAACTCGTACAGTACACATAATTTTATCATTCACGACGGCCCCCTGCATGTAAAGCACAGTAACGTCATTCACCACTACCTCACGCACCTCTTTTTGAGCCGATCTACACACATTGGAAAAATGTCCAACTTTTCCGCATGTATTGCAAGTCACCTTAATCGCCGGGCATGTAGGCTTGTTAGCTAAGTGTCCTGTGGATCCGCATCGGAAGCAGGCGCGCTGATTCCCAGTTGTAGCTGGCTGGCTGTAGACCGTGGCAGGTGCAGTCGTCGTCGGAGCTTTCTTCTTGCCCTTGTCGAACCTCCTCCTCGTCGGCTGTTTCTCGATGGCTCTCACCGAAGCTGTAGCTCCAGAGAGAACGTTGGAGTTCCGTAGTCCAGCCTCGATTTGTAAGGCCATTGAAGTAGCTTTGTCCAGAGACAAGTCCGATTCAAGCAAAAGTCTGTCTCGTATGCGTGTATTAGCAACACGCTCAATCAGTTGATCACGAATCATTTGTTCCTCCATGGCACCAAATTCACAAGCTGCAGCTAGCTCGCGTAATGAAGCAAGGAACTGATTAACCGTCTCGTCAGGACCCTGAGCTCTCTGTCGAAATTTGTGACGTTCAGCAATCACATTCACCTTAGGAACAAAGTACTTTTTCAGTCCATCCACGGCAGAAGTGTAGGTAACACCCGTATCCTTTAGAGTGTAGAACAGTCTTTGTCCTTCGGTCCCAAGTGCATGGAGAAGAATCGTGCGCTTTCTTTCCTCCGGCCATTTTTCTCCGGTAGCCTCAATTACGAGCATGTAATTTTCAAACATTCTCAACCAAGTAGGAAAAGAAATAGCAGGTTCGCCTGGCACAGGCATGAACGGTGTAGGTAAGGGTACGGAAATAGCCATCCTCGTCGCCAAAAATGTGGTATTCTGTAGTAAGCAAGTAGTTAGGAAAGAATCAGACCGGGAGACACGCAGCTGCTCTTCACTTCGCACGTTTATTCCACTTCTTCTCAACATCCGTAAGTGCATACATCACTTCCGTAATTGCATACATCACTTTCATACTAGCGCCCACTGGCGGTATAAACAGGACACAACACTAACTCTGTGGCTGTGACTTTGTGCCTTACACACTGTGGTTGGTCTCCCCTGGTTCCTTCTTCTTATTGCTCTGATTCACTTCCTTGACCAGTCCTGGGGCCGGTTGCATAAAGATAGACCCAGTCTTAGACTTAGACACTTTAAGTCAGTCTTGCTATAGACTCTAACACTTTCCTGTTGCAAAAGGCTCACCTATGAGTGACTAAAGTAAGACTGACTTAGATAGCCTGTCACGCAATGCATTCTAGGTAAAATAAGACACTTGACAGGAAATAAAACATGGCGGACAAAACAGCTACACCTAGCGGCGGAAGATATGAGAGATAAACTAAATGTTCTTCTGCTGAAAACGTATGTATGTTGGAGGAATATAATGTGGAGAAAAGTATACTGCTTAGCAGTTTTAACCAGTGAAGTAGTTTACCACGCTGGAGTTACAGTGTTAGCTAGCTACTAGCCCTGAGCTCGTTCCCATAGCAACACAGCTCTTAAATCAAGCTTAGCCAGGGGGGAAGGTGGCTAGCTTTCTAACCTCAAAATAAGTCAGTCTTATTTTTTATTTCTTAATTAGACTGGTCTAAACTCAGAATATAAGACTAGTCTAAGGCCAGTCTTAATCTATGTTTATACAACTGGCCCCAGGAGTCTGCCCTGTGGAAACAGCTTCCTTACTTGACCAGTCCAGCAGTCTGCCCTGTGGAAACAGCTTTCTTGTACTGCTTCTTGGCTTGTTCCTTCTCCTTCACCTCACCAATGTACGACCGTCCTTCAATCTCCCTGAGATATAAAGACATAGTGCGAAATAAGGGGGAGCTCGGGGAGCTATAGCTCCCCTAGTGGTGACATGAGCTCCCCTGGAAACATGGTTTGTGAAATTTTGGGGGAGCTCTAAAATATTGATATGATAGCCAAATAAATGCTATTTTGGTCATGGTTTTTCTCAAAGGTGTAAAATAAGGGAAAAAAATAATATTAAAATATTAATAAAATAAAAAAATATGATTCATGATTATTATTTTTTTACCGCGCTAGCCTAGAGCTGCTCGGAGCGTGGGGGCGCTGTCTGCAGGCATCCACTACCCACTCACGAGCTTGTTTACTACGTGCGTTAAAAAACTGTCACCTGCGCGCCATTGTTGATGACAGTGAAAAGAAGAAGAAAAGATGTCGAAAAGAAGAAAGCAACTCACCTTGGGCGATTTCTATCTAAAGAAGTCTAAACAAAATGATGAAGAGCTGGTGGTGGTAGCACATCGGACGTGGGGACTGATGCTGCTACAACAGAGCCGAGAGAAGAGGCAGCTAACGTTAGTGCTAATGCTAACTTGACAGCTAACGTTAACGTTACTGTGGGGGCTGAAGAGACACAACAAGACAAGCCAAGAGAAGAAGCTAACGTGGAAACAAATATTAGGAAGACAACAAAAAAAGAGGTCGGAGGAGATGAGGAAGAGGATGATGATGATGATGCTGATGACCACCCGCCTGTTGCTGGAGATGGGGGGTGCGAAGATGCTGGGCTCCCTCTGGCTGGCTGGACCAGCGAACAGTGGAGTGACTGGACCAGACGTCTCCCGTGGCTGTTCTCAAAGAATAGTTGCTTAGGCTGTACTCTATGCAGGGATGCCAAAAGCCTTCTCCTCACTGATAAAGTTGGAACGCACTTGTCAGAAGAGTGGATGAACGGGGACGTAACCAGTAATAGACAGAACAACTTGCGTAAGAAAATCTACAAGCACCGGGATAGTGTGGCGCACAAAAGGGCAGTTGAACTGGCAGAAACAAGACAAAAAGAAATAATGCCAAACAGGATTCTCTGTATCAACGCAAAGAGGAAACATCAATCGCGTTCAGATCCGCCTATATGGTAGCCAAGGAAAGGATGGCTTTTAAAAAACTGTAAATGACACTGACAGTAAGACTCGCAATAGACTGATAATAAACCCAGCTTCTCATCACTACTTTTTGTGGACCTTAATGGACCTCCATTGGAGAGATTCGATCCAATGCCTTTGTCACATCTTGGCTTAAATCAGGTCATCGCCTGTCCACATCACGGGCTCCTGGACGTAGAGCAAAGGCAGCTGAACCCAGGCCTCTGTGGTCGCTTCTGTGTTAAGATAAGACCCGCTTTTATAGATTTGGCTTCTGCTGTGTTGTAGGCCTATGGATTGCTGTGTTATAATGAGAAGGGCTATGTGCATCGTTGTGTTGTGCAGGGCAGTGTTTAGGCTTGCTATGTGGCGTTGCGTCGCCCTCGCATGATGTGCGGCTCCCCCGCACACCGTGATTTAATTCGCACACTGCATAAAGACAATAGTTATTCAAGTAAAGAAAACACCCGCATGCGCACACACACACACACACACACACACAGTTTAGTTTGCCATTTTGAGATGGCTGCTGCTGACTGACATGCTGAAGTTGGTGATGAAGGCTGTCTTGGGCAGGTCCACCTCGAAGATCATTTCCTGAGAAGAGTTGGCCTTGTTCAGAGCACTGGAGGTCATGACCGTGCGAGTGAAGCGAGAAGCCACCATACAGTCCATTTGTACACTGTACACCTCCACCTGTCCCTGAGAGAGAGAGAGAGAGAGAGAGAGAGAGAGAGAGAGAGAGAGAGAGAGAGAGAGAGAGAGAGAGAGAGAGAGAGAGAGATCTGTAAAGGACTGGAATGAGCTTCCCAAGGCTGTCAGAACTGCAGAGTCACTACCCATCTTCCATCGGAGACTGAAGACCCATCTCTTCAGGTTACACCTTAACTGCTCCTCCTGAGACATCTACTACCCCCCAGCACTGCGTCTCCTGACACACCCGCTTTTCCCCTATACTTCCACTGTACTTCCCCTATACTGTGTCCCCAAAGACTTATACTGCCCCCCTTGTACTGTTTCTCTAGTGTCTATATAAAAACAAAAACAAACATTATTTTTAGTTTTTTCCTTCCATCACAGAGACTGCCAATGGCCCTGGGCCTGAGCTAGATTACTCTTCCTGCTGCAACTGGTGAACTGATGATTCACTTGCTTAGTCAAATGTATTGATTGTAAGTTGCTTTGGAATAAGGCGTCTGCTAAATGCCAAAAATGTAAATGACTCTATGTAACCAATGTTAGGGCTTCCATGTAACCTGAAGGAACTCCATGTAACCAATATGCCTCCCATGGACCTTTAAAGGGGACTCTATGTGACTTCATAGGGCCTCTGTAAGTCAATGGCAGTAAACAGGAAACTCTGATTTGAACAATTCAGATATTTGTCTTTGCATATCAATTTACATCAGAGAATATTCCCTGAATAGGAAAACAACATTTGTCATTACATTGCAGCAAATAGATGTAAGTGAATGATCATCATGCATTGAGAGACCATGCATATTAGCTCTCTGGCTAGATTGGGAGTCTGGATAGAGCAAGAGGTCTGTTTTAAAAAATATATTTATATATATATCAGAGATACAGCTAATATGACATCATCTAGAAGAGGTTTGTAGTGTATATAGCGCTTTTCTAGACACTCAAAGACGCTTTACAAACTGAAAAGATTGAGTAGTAATAATAAAAAGAAACAAAAAAAGAAATAAAAGGTAATAAATTAAGGTAGTGCTGGGGACTATCTAAACCTGGATTCAACAGGGTCAACTATGATGATCAGAGAGCCGCAGGTCAACATTAGGGAACCTATAGGGATTCTCTCAACAGATCTGCACTCGCCCTCCATATGCCTCATATCCTCAGATCACCCAGGTGTGTCACTACCCTCCTTTAACTTGGAGAACAATCTGAATCTAATTATGCCTTCCTTCCTTCAGTCATATCCTGCCTTGCATTGAATCATTTAACAATAGTTTGTTAAATCTATCTATTTCTGTCTCAATGAGAAATTGAGAATGTTTATAGAATTTACATTAATTTACTACTGTACAGTTTGTACAAATGATCACCAAATTGCATTAATCAACAGTGTAACATTTTTACTTTTTTACTTGATTTCATTTTTACACAGTATAGTATCATGTTTACACAGTATGCTATCATGTTTACACAGTATGGTATCATGTTTACACAGTATAGTGTCATGTTTACACAGTATGGTATACGGTATGTACGGTATGTACTTGTAGATTTTAAAACCTAACTTTGAACGAAAAATGCTTATTTTAATGCTCTTATCATACAGAATTGCATTGGTGATGAGGTATTGGAAAAAAGAAAAACTATGGCTTCATAGTCAGGCAAGACATCAGTGTTGCACATGGTAGAAAGTGGGAGCTGTCAGTTCATCATTTGATTAATTTCAGATGGGGCCATGGGATTGAAATTGTAGTCTAGTTGTAGTCTTTTTAATTGTAGTCTTGTTGCTTTTAATTTAACAATATTTGGCTGTTTCCCTCTAAGGTCTTGTATGTCCAGCCCCTTGGTGGTAGTGTGAATTTAATTGGATTATGTTGACTGCTGACAGGATGGGGTGATTTAAGACATCGGAGGTCTGAGTTTGCCTCGGCAAGTAAGTTTGGCATGTGCTTTAGCAAAACAACTGTGCAAGACATATCATCCCCTAATTGTTCCTTTGTGTCTTTACAGATTCTAGTTGAAAAGCCTCTATGACCAAGCCTCTATGACCATGAGCTGGAGCTTTCTCACTCGTCTTCTGGAAGAGATCCACAATCACTCCACCTTTGTGGGGAAAGTGTGGCTCACGATGCTCATCATCTTCCGCATCGTGCTCACGGCGGTCGGGGGCGAGTCAATCTACTCGGACGAGCAGACCAAGTTCACCTGCAACACCAAGCAGCCCGGCTGCGACAACGTCTGCTACGATGCCTTCGCCCCGCTCTCGCACGTCCGCTTCTGGGTCTTCCAGATCATCATGATCTCCACCCCTTCCGTCATGTACCTAGGCTACGCCATCCACAAGATCGCCCGCACCTCGGAGTTGGAGCGCCGGAGGTACCGCATGCTTAGGAAGAGGCCCCCGCACACCAGGTGGAGAGAGAGACATCCTCTGGAGGATGTGCTAGAACAGGATGACGATGACGAAAACGAGCCCATGATCTACGAGGACACACTGGAGGTCCAGGAGGCCAATAAGCCCGAGGTAGTCAAGTTCCCTAGCAGGGAACCGCAGAAACACGACGGGCGCCGAAGAATTATGCAAGAGGGACTGATGAAGATCTACGTCCTACAGCTGCTGTCCCGAGCCGTGTTTGAGATCGGTTTCCTGGTGGGCCAGTATCTTCTTTACGGCTTCCGTGTCAACCCGTCGTACGTGTGCAATAAGGTCCCCTGTCCTCACAGGGTGGACTGCTTCATCTCGCGACCCACAGAGAAAACCATCTTCCTTCTCATCATGTATGTGGTCAGCTGCCTCTGCCTGTTCCTCAACGTGTGCGAGATGTTCCACCTGGGCGTCGGCACTTTCCGGGACACTCTTCGCCAGCGCAGGAACAAAGATCGCCGACGGCCTTCGTACAGCTACCCGTTCTCCGGTAACATTCCTGCCTCTCCCCCGGGATACAACCTTGTCATGAAGTCGGACAAGCCCAACAAAATCCCCAACAGCCTCATCACTCACGAGCAGAACATGACCAACGTGGCCCAGGAGGAGGAGCAGCAGGGCACCAGCCCGGAAGAGAAGAACCGGGTCAACACAGCCCAGGAAAAACAAGGGGCCAGGCCTAAAGGTGCCACTACAGAGAAAGCTGGGGCCATCGTCAAAAACGGAGGAAAGACATCGGTATGGATTTAGAAATCAGTGTCATGTGGGAAATCAAACGAGAAGACATTTTCAATCTCCAGGGCCGTAATGTGTGGATACTGGAAGATATGTAAGATAAGGCATGGCGTTAAAGATGTTGGACCGAGATCAACTGCACTGCCTGGATAGACACATTGTCTTTGCCATGAGGGAGACATTGTGTCGTGTCTGATCTAGAGCACACAAAATATACACTATCACATTATGTGAAATCAAAACAATATTGTACAGAAAAAAGGGAAAACAAATATGAAGACATTACCAAATACAGTAGTGTGAATCCTCTTATAAGTTTGTCTTTTTGTGCTTACAATAGCTTGAAAATAATTAATATATACATATTGCTTTGTCAAACTTTTCTAATTTTAGCTAGAAACATGTTGACAATATCTGTTGAAAATATTTGGGACTATTTTCACCAGAATGATTTACCCTTGAACTGGATTTTGAACAAATATATTTGTAGTACCTTTTACTTAAACTATATGCAAGGGTGTCTGTTAGAATTGTGGCCTACTTAAAAACAATGCAGTGCTATACACTGTGTAATGGCACTATGATTGAATCCTGATGATTTGAAAAATAAAAGGGCAGCAAGATAAAGTATGTGCAAGAAAATTACTTTAACATCACTTTTTAGATTTGCAACTTTTATCTCATCTTTAAGTTTTATTAAGACATTTTGAAAAATATGCATATATCATTTATTTAAGGAACCAAACATGTTGGATGTATTGTTGTTTTGTTAGAAAAAGAGGTGTGCGTTGTAAGTGGAGGAATACACATGGTGGGTTAAACAACGTCAGCAGAAGTTTGTGGACTGTTATGGTACAGTCCAGTCCATACCTTTTCAAACCCATACTGTGTTGCATTGAACATTGCAACATTCAGCAGAGTTTGAAGAAGTGAGTTGGAAGGAAAAGGGGAAAGTAGGCTGACATGTTGAAAACTCAAAGTACTGTAAACCATGTTCTGGTCATTTATTCTGATATCTTTGGGAGATAATGCATGTGGTTACGTTACAAGATTGCTACATTTTTACACATATGGCATACAGGGCACATTGTAAATCTATCACAACATGTGAAAAACATTTGCTTATGTTTAGGAATCTAGGAAGATTTTTTTTTGTTTCTTAGGGTTCCTGTGTCAATAAATCAAACTATTTTCAGAGTTGTTCCACAATAATTCTGCCTTTAGTACCGTATTTATGATTAAGAATTGACAGGCAGGTGGCGTTTAGGTGGCGTACTGGGTTAAGCGTCGACCATGTAACTGCAGGGTTCCCGGTTCGATTCCGGCCGTGGACGTGTCCTGCATGTCATCCCTCCTCTCTCTCTCACCCATCCTTCCTGTCTAAATCTCTACTATATCTGTCAATAAAAGGAAAAATATGAGTGGGACTGCCCCACTCAGAAAAAAGAAAAAAAAGTATTGACAGGCAGGGGGTTATTCCACGAACGTTGATTAGTATATCTGTAACAGGTTCGGCACAGAGGGAGACAGACAACAGGATCTGGCGGTTTTAGAGACAGGTTTTATTTAAGGTAGCACACTGGAACGCAGACAGTTCGGCTGAGCCTCGCTCAGGGGAGAACGTCTCCGTTTGCTGCTGCCCGACCCTTTCGGTCGCGGCTCTCCGCAGCTCTCTCCGATTACTCCCGTGACTGCTTCTCTGCTGTTCCGATCCCGCTTCCTGCTCTCCGCACCCTTGGTCCTACTCCTCTCCCGGGGGAAACAAAGCAACACATTAAGAGGGCGCTTTGATGAGGACCTAATTGGCATCAGCCGGTGCCAATTATGCCCCCATCCCCTTCACCAACCGTCCTGTGGCTCCCCCTGCAGGTCGAAACGCGCCATGTTCCCCACACACCCCCACCACCAGATTAAGGCCGGGCACGCCCGGCCGCCAACCTACTCCCCCCCCCCCCTGAACGGGAGAGGAAGTCGGCCACGACCATCTGCGCCCCCGGCCTATGCACCACCGTAAAATTTAAGGGCTGCAGCGCGAGGTACCAGCGTGTGATCCTCGCGTTAGAGTCCTTCATACGGTGGAGCCACTGGAGGGGAGCATGGTCGGAGTAGAGGGTGAACGCGCGCCAGCAGGTAGTACCGGAGGGCGCCGACCGCCCACCGGATGGCCAGACACTCCTTCTCCACCGTGCTGTACCTGCCCTCTCGCTCCGATAACTTGCGGCTCAGGTACAGCACTGGGCGGTCGGCCCCCTCCACCAGCTGGGTCAGCACCGCTCCCAGCCCCCTATCCAATGCGTCCGTCTGCAGGGAAAAAGGGATGTTAAAATCGGGAGCATACAGGACAGTTTGTCCACAGAGAGCAGCTTTAATACCCTCAAACGCCACCTGGCACAGCTCCGACCACTGGACCGGGTCTGGGGCACCCTTCCGGGTGAGGTCGGTCAGGGGGCTGGCCAGCTCCAAAAAACCCTGGCACGAACTGCCGGTAATAGCCCGCCAGTCCCAGGAACCGCCTCACTTCCTTCCGGGTCCCGGGCCGCGGGGCGGCGGCAACCGCAGCGGTTTTATCTATCTGCGGTCGCACCTCCCCACCGCCCAGGACGTACCCCAAAAAGCGGATCTCCCCCCGCCCGATCACGCACTTCGCTGGGTTGGCCGTGAGCCCCGCCCGCCCCAGCGACTGCAGCACGGCCGCTACCCGCTGCATATGCTGCGGCCACGTATCGCTGTAGATCACGATGTCGTCGAGGTAGGCCGCCGCATATGCATCATACGGTGGAGCCACTGGAGGGGAGCATGGTCGGAGTAGAGGGTGAACGCGCGCCCCAGCAGGTAGTACCGGAGGGCGCCGACTGCCCACCGGATGGCCAGACACTCCTTCTCCACCGTGCTGTACCTGCCCTCTCGCTCCGATAACTTGCGGCTCAGGTACAGCACTGGGCGGTCGGCCCCCTCCACCAGCTGGGTCAGCACCGCTCCCAGCCCCCTATCCAATGCGTCCGTCTGCAGGGAAAAAGGGATGTTAAAATCGGGAGCATACAGGACAGTTTTTCCACAGAGAGCAGCTTTAATACCCTCAAACGCCACCTGGCACGGCTCCGACCACTGGACCGGGTCTGGGGCACCCTTCCGGGTGAGGTCGGTCAGGGGGCTGGCCAGCTCCGAAAAACCCTGGCACGAACTGCCGGTAATAGCCCGCCAGTCCCAGGAACCGCCTCACTTCCTTCCGGGTCCCGGGCCGCGGGGCGGCGGCGACCGCAGCGGTTTTATCTATCTGCGGTCGCACCTCCCCACCGCCCAGGACGTACCCCAAAAAGCGGATCTCCCCCCGCCCGATCACGCACTTCGCTGGGTTGGCCGTGAGCCCCGCCCGCCCCAGCGACTGCAGCACGGCCGCTACCCGCTGCATATGCTGCGGCCACGTATCGCTGTAGATCACGATGTCGTCGAGGTAGGCCGCCGCATATGCAGCGTGCGGCCGCAGGATACGATCCATGAGCCGCTGGAACGTAGCCGGGGCCCCGAACAACCCGAACGGCAGCGCGGTGAATTGGTATAGACCGCGCGGGGTGGAGAACGCCGTTATCTCGCGGGACCCTGGCGACAGCGGAATCTGCCAGTATCCCTTCGTACAGTCCAGGGTCGTATAACATTTTGCCGCGCCAAGCCGGTCCAAGAGCTCGTCGACCCTGGGCATCGGATAGGCATCGAATTTAGACACCGCGTTCACCCGTCGGTAGTCCACACAGAACCGTACAGCCCCATCTCGCTTGGTCACAATAGGGCTGCACCAGTCACTGTGGGACTCTTCTACCACGCCCAGTTCCAGCATTGCCTCCAATTCCCGGCTCACCACGTCGCGTTTGTGAGCCGGCAGCCTATACGGCCGTGTACGCACCGTAACGCCCGGTTGCGTATCTATGTGGTGTTCTATCAGCGTGGTGCGCCCGGGTAGGGGGGAAAACACGTCAGCGAACTTCTGTTGTAACTCGGCCACGTCCGCTCGCTGACCCGCCGAAAGATGGTCTCCTAAGTGGGCCGGGGTACTAATTTTAGACTTTGGGACCTCCGGCCCGAACTCATCCCTCTCGGGAAGTAGCGTAGCCAGCGCGACAGGGATCACCTCGGTCCATTTTTTTAAGGAGATTTACGTGATATATCTGCGTGCTATCCCCCCGATCCGAACGCACCACCTCATAGTCCACCTCCCCCACCCGCCGTGTGACCGCGAACGGCCCTTGCCACTTAGCGAATAATTTAGAGCTGAAAGTGGGCAGTAATACAAGGACCCTGTCTCCCGGTGCGAAAATGCGAAGCTTAGACCCCCTATCATACAGGCGCTTTTGTCGTTCCTGGGCCTGGTGCAAATGCTCCCGTGATATAACCCCTAACGTGTGGAGCTTTGCACGCAGGTCCAGGACGTATTGACGTATCTCATTTTTACTGTCGCTGGACCCCTCCTCCCAGCTTTCTTTAATGAGGTCCAGGACGCCGCGAGGCTTGCGCCCATATAAGAGCTCGAATGGGGAAAACCCCGTGGAAGCCTGGGGGACTTCCCGCACTGCGAATAACAGGAGGGCTAGCCATTGGTGCCAATTTTGACTATCCTCGTGAACGAACTTACGGATCATTGATTTCAGCGTCCGGTTGAACCGCTCGCACAGACCATCGCTGGCCGGGTGGTACACGCTCGTCCGGACCGCTTTAATATTCAACAATCCGTACAGCTCCTTGAGGGTGCGTGACATAAAATTGTTACCTTGGTCAGTGAGGATCTCTTTCGGGATCCCCACCCGGGAGATGACCTGAAACAATGCCTGCGCCACACTCTTCGCGGAGATGGAGCGCAGGGGAATTGCCTCGGGGTACCGGGTTGCGTAATCGATCAAAACTAACACAAACCGATAGCCTTGTGCACATCGCTCTAATGGGCCGATAATGTCCATTCCAATACGGTCAAACGGGGCCTCGACCAGGGGGAGAGGGTGTAACGGCGCCCGCGGGACGGCCGGGGGGTTGGCTAGCTGACATTCGCTGGAGGAGGCGCACCACCGGCGCACCTCCGCCCGTATCCCCGGCCAATAGAATCGGTCCATTATGCGATTAAGTGTTTTATCATACCCTAGGTGGCCCGCCATGGGGTTATAATGTGCCGCCTGGAATATCGATTCCCGGCGGCCCCGGGGAACCAGCAACTGGGTGATATCCTCTTCCCTGCGAGTGTCACGACTCACTCTATATAATCTGTCCCTAACCAACGTAAAATATAGGGGAGCGAGCGCCGCGTCTGGCCGTACCCGTGCACCATCAATTACCATCACCTGGTCATAGGCTGAGCGTAGGGTAGCGTCACGAGACTGTTCGAGGGGAAAATCTCCCACCGGAGGAAACACCGGCAGCGGCACCTCGGGTGGAGGTGCCTCTGCCTCCTCCTGCCCCTCGTCAGCGTCGGCCGCCCCCGCATCAGCGCAGAGCACGGCGCCCGCCTCACGCGTCCCTGGCCGTCGTGCATGCACCCCTGTCGTCCCCGCTACTGCCCGTGGGAATCCCGCCCAGTCTAGACCCAAGATTAGGGGGTGCATGAGGCTCGGACTAACCGCCGCCTTGACGCTATATTTTCTCCCATTATATTTAATCTCGATGGGGACCACCGGGTATACGTGAACATCCCCATGCACACACAGTATTGACACCCTCGATGCCCCTACCAATGCCCCTGGTCGCACCAGGCGCTGGTGGATCATAGACTGTAGGCAGCCCAAATCCAGCAGCGCCTGGCACGTACCCCGCTGCATCCTTACCCGGATGCGGTATGCCTCGCTCGGGTCCGGGGAAGGGGTGACCTCGTCGGCGGTGCGGGCAGCCCGGCCGACCTCCATAGCCGTGCACTCCCGGCGGAAGTGGCCAGGCTGGCCGCACCGCCAGCACCCCTCCTCTGCCATCTGTGGGGCTCTCTGTGGGGTGAAGGGCGCGCCCCCCTGCATTGCCTCCGTCGCTGGCCACCTGCCCCGGGAAGCGGCCATCGGCCTCTCACGCCGTGTCCCCGCCACGGGTCCGGTCCGGGCAGCCCCCCTCCTGGCGGCGGGGAGCTGGGACCGGGACCGCGGCGGGTCCCGCCACCCCCAGGTCTGGAGAGGGCAGGTGGTTCTCGGCCAGCCCGATGGCGGTGGTGAGGTTGGCGGGCCGGTGGTAGGCCACCCAGGCAGCGGTCCGCGCCGGCAGGCCCCCCACGAACCTCTCCAGGGCGACCTGCTCCACCACCTCCGCCGCCGATCTCTCCTCGGGCTGCAGCCACCGCCGGGCCTGGTCCAGCAGCTGCTGGCCATACAGAAACGGCCTCCCGACGGCCTCCAGGGTCAGGGCACGGAACCGGCGCCGGTGCTCTTCCGGGCTCAGCCCGAGCCGGTCCCGGATGGCCCTGACCACTGTCGGGTAGTCGGCCTGGCCGGCCGTCGGGAGACTAGCCAGCGCGAGCTGCGCCTCCCCGGTCAGCAGGGGCCGGAGCTGGTGGGCCCACTCGTCCTCTGGCCACCTGCTGCTCCGGGCCACCCCCTCGAATGTCTCGAGGTAAGCCTCCGGGTCGTCCTCCTCCGTCATCCGCTGCATCCGGATTCGGGTCCCACCGCCTGCCACACCGTGGTCCCCGTTCCCCTCCCGGCCGCGGATGATGGCCCGGAGGTCCGCCCGGTCCTCGGCCTGGGCGCGGGCCATGTCCACCAGACCTTCGTGGCTGACCCGCGCCATAGCCGCCTGCTGCTCTTGCAGCTGTGCCAGGTGGGCGAGGATATGCCCTAGGGGCGACTCCATGCCCCCGCCTGTCCGTTGTGTTGGTGTTCATCGGTGTTGGGTCCGCCTCTCCTCTGTGCCCCACGTTGGGCGCCACTGTAACAGGTGAATGAATGAATGAATGAATGAATGAATGAATGGTCTTTATTGTCATTGATATAGTACAGGTACCAAACAACGAAATTTGGGAGGGGGGGCTCCCCTGGTGCTAGGAAAAAAAAAACTAAAAACAAGAAGGGAAAAGAGCTGGTTTACATAAATAAAGGCTATGTACACTATCCACTATACTATACTATACAAATAAAACACTGTGCTGTACTCTATGCTATGCTATACCTATTCTAACTAGGGTTGGGTACCGTTTGGGTTTTATCCGGTACCGGTACCTAACCGATACTTTCAAAACGGTACCGGTACCAAAACGGTACTTAATTCGGTACTTTTGATTTTTAAAAATGACATATATATACTGTATATATATATATACGGTCGACAACATTAAACAGCTTTTCACTTTTGTATTGCTGAGGCACAATATATATTAGTTAAATATACACTCAAATTAAAATAAATTAAAATAAAACTCCTGAGCCTTGGGGACTCCATTAAGCTGGGGGTGCCTATCGTTGGTACTGATGTTGAATACGAGTACACACTTGTTCGGCAGCCCCTCAAGGACATCAGAATATTCTTAGAAAAGGGATCTAGTGAAGAGGCCTGCATAGCCCCCGGAACCAAGAAGACCAAGAGGAAATATAACTCTGATGAACTGGAGCCCTCCACCTCGTCAAAATCCAAACTCTGTTGCCGCTCAGCTACTACTACTCCCCTCCCCCTCTCTGGTCCATGATGACATGACGATTTTTCAGACACAGTAGTAGGATAAGGATATATCTACATGATATATACATGATCTGACACAGTACCCGAATATCAGGAGATCCCCGATCATGTTGTCCACCTGGCAGAGACGCAGCCACACATCCGCACTACGTCATCAACAGACGCGTCGAATCCTGGAGTGCACTGTCCAATCAAAGGCTTGCGTTCGTAAACTCGCTCTGAGAGCGCCGCAGCGCACACTGGGCCCGACGTCATAAGGGGAGCAAGTCATTTGATTGGACAGAAGGCATTCCACGAGTGGTGATCAGAATTCCAGAACGAGTTTACGGAACGCACCCATAAGTCGAGCGTCGCGTTATGCCAACCCGCTAGCGGAAGTTGCTATTAGCAACCTTCTCGTTATCCTTCCGTACTCGCTGCTTTCACTGAGTGGAAATTTAACAGGCGATGTGACGTCACGAGTCACCAGTAAAGTACCGAAATGAGGTACCGAAATCTCCTTTGCGATTCGGTACGGGTACATACCGAATGTAAAGTAACCGGTACCTACCGGTACCGATTTTCGGTACCCAACCCTAATTCTAACATGTCCTATTCTCTGAACCTTATGTACCCTAGGGTTGTCATATTGCACATAGTGTTATTGCACATTCATTTAAAGTGTCGCAGTTTGCAGGTTTGAAATGTACACAGTTGTGTTTCAGTATTACACTTGATTACAATCTAGTAGCTGCCATCAATTTGTCTAGATTGTCCAGGGCCTAGAACCTAGGTCTTTGCTGTGTTCAGGGCCTGAATGGCCCTGGGGTAGAAGCTGAGCTTCAGTCTGTTTGTCCTTGCGAACATGGTCCTGAACCGCCTGTTCGAGGGCAGCCGAGCAAAGTGTTCGTACCCAGGGTGGGATGGGTCTCTGGAGATCTTGGAGGCCTTCCTGAGGCAGCGTGTGTTGTACAGCTCTTCCAGAGAGGGGAGGGGAGTGCCAATGATCTTCTGGGCCGATCTCACGACTCTCTGTAGCGCATTCCTCTCTGCGGCTGTGCAGCTGGAGAACCAGATGCAGATGCAGTAGGTGAGGATATTCTCCACTGCGCAGCGGTAGAAGGTCACCAGCATCTCCTGTCCGATGTGGTCTTTCCTGAGGACTCTCAGGAAGTAGAGGCGCTGTTGTGCCTTCTTGATGATGGCTGCTGTGTTGATCTTCCAGGACAGGTCATCCTGTATGTGCACCCCCAGGAATCGGAGGGTTGAGACTCTCTCCACGCTGTCTCCATCGACGAGCAGGGGCTGGACCTCAGATTTTTTCCTCCTGAAGTCCACGATGATTTCCTGGGTCTTTGACTGGTTCAGCAGCAGGTTGTTAACCTTGCACAGCTTGCTCAGCTGCTCTACCTCATCCCTGTACGCCGCCTCGTCCCCCCCCGAGATGCAGCCCACCACGGTGGTGTCGTCTGCAAACTTTACGATGGAGTTGCTGGGGTGGACGGGGGTGAAGTCGTAGGTGTAGGTTGTAGAGGATGGGGTTTAGCACGCAGCCCTGGGGGGACCCAGTGCTGAGTCTGAGGGCTGTGGAGGTGTGGGAGCCCACCCGCACCCTCTGGGGGCGGTCAGACAGGAAGTCCTTGATCCATGCACATATAGAGTGTGATAGTCCCAGGTCTAGTAGTTTGGTCACTAGCCTGTCTGGAAGGATGGTGTTGAAGGCAGAGCTGAAGTCCACAAAGAGCAGTCTCGCGTAGCTGTTTCCCCTCTCCAGGTGGGATAGAGTGGAGTGGAGAGTCGTCGCGATGGCGTCCTCTGTGGACCTGTGGGCTCTGTAGGCTGTAGGTTCGGCACAGAGGGAGACAGACAATAGGATCTGGCGGTTTTAGAGACCGGTTTTATTTAAGGTAGCACACTGGAACGCAGACAGTTCGGCTGAGCCTCGCTCAGGGGAGAACGTCTCCGTTTGCTGCTGCCCGACCCTTTCGGTCGCGGCTCTCCGCAGCTCTCTCCGATTACTCCCGTGACTGCTTCTCTGCTGTTCCGATCCCGCTTCCTGCTCTCCGCACCCTTGGTCCTACTCCTCTCCCGGGGGAAACAAAGCAACACATTAAGGCCCTGTCCACACCTATACGTTTTTTTGACAAATGTGAATTTTTCTATTCGTTTTGGGGGGTTCGTCCAGACGCAAACGAGTTTTTGCCCTCTGAAAACGAAGATGTTTAAAAACGCCTGCCAGAGTGAAGATCCTTAAAAAACGCTGTATATTTTTTGACGTCTGGACGAGATAGACGAGTTTTTTGTATTCGTCACGTCATCATGCGCGTAGATGATGCGCAGTGCAGCTGTTTTCTGTAACCCGCATGCGCTAACCCAGCCAACAACAACAACAACAATGGCTTCTTACAGGGTTGTTGCGTTCGTGCTGCAGAACCTATTGAGCTTGATTGGGCTTTTACAGCAAAATGTACTGTTGCTCCTCTACTACCTCCGACAGCAACAAATGGACATGGAGAACATCTACAATATGTTCTTCAATACACCGCGGAGGACAATCAGAAGGGCAACAATTCAATTACATTTATAATCAATAGTGTGATTTAGTCCAGGACTAGGCTTAAGCCTTGTCTGTGAAACCGGCCCCTTGACACTTACTAGGACAGTTGCATAGGAGAAAGACACTTAAGAGAACATTTGATTAGTCTTTTCTGTAAGTGAAGATATTATACAGAAGTCCTGTTCTGTGTTTATGTAAATTGTTCATTGCTATTCTTTTTTGGGGCTTTTGCCATTACTTACTAGGAGAGGTGCATAAGAGAAAGACAATGTAGAGAGCCACAGTAGATTATTACACACTCTTATTTCTGTAAGTGAAGACATTTTTGTTTATTATTTGCGACATAATAATTACGACATACAATTCAAAGGTACAATAAAGAATGTTTATTTTGTTTTTTCACTGGGTAATGTTGCAGTGCATACAAAATATTGTAAGAAAATAAATAAAATGTCATCTTGACGGATTTACAAACATAGGAGCTGTCCAACAAAAAGTTTCAAACACTGCGAAAATGGCAAGACTCCCAGTCAATGGTTGCATGTGTTTTTTGTACTTTGTACTCAATAGTTAAACTCAACAATACTTCTACTTCACTGTCTGTCCAAATGAACGACTCCTTTGCTCCCCGAGGCGGCATGTTGTTTACGATTGGAATTTTGTATTTCGCGGATGTAACGCGGAAGAACCGCTTTAGCTTTTCCTGGCGTCTGATTGGCCAGCGGAGCTATGGTGTTAAAATTATATCGCCGACTACTGGTGTGGAATGCTCCATGACAGCGTTTATATTGCGTTCATACGTATGCATCTGGATGCAGATATTTTATAAACGTGCTCGTCTGGAAGGTGATATTTTTATATACAAAAAACGTTTATCAAAAAAACGTATTGGTGTGGACATAGCCTAAGAGGGCGCTTTGATGAGGACGTAATTGGCATCAGCCGGTGCCAATTACGCCCCCATCCCCTTCACCAACGGTCCTGTGGCTCCCCCTGCAGGTCGAAACGCGCCATGTTCCCCACACAATCGGTGATAAAAAATAAAATCTGCGATCAGGCAACTCGAGATTCGAATTCAAGCCTCAGGTGATTCCTCGAACGAGGATCAGGCTTGTGTCATGAGTGTTCACAGAACACCGGCTTAGAAATCCTCGATATGGGCGCGTGCATGCAGACATAAAGAGCCCCGAAGAGTCGAACTGTCGAAATGAAGATTGATCTTTATGAAGACGAAAAATAAGATGTAAAATAGTGTAATACTGCCGCAATTAACAAGGCGAGGGAAATGGTTTGGCAAGAAATTGCTGACCGATTAAATGCGTATGTCATACTAGCCCCAGTTATTGTTATATGTTCATATTTTAATAAATGAATATTTACTACTGTGGTGATATGAGCAGCAGGCTACAAACCTCCATATCGTCACGAAGGCCTAGTATAGTGGTATTGACCGCTGCCATGGTATTTATCTGTCATTTTAAGACGGTGGTTCAAATCCCTCTTCAGACACTGTTGGGAATTTGTATTAAAATAACTAGAAGTGATAAATCATGTACTATGTGCTCATTTAAATAATATGTGACTGAGGTCAGTTGAGAACAATAGGAAGGTCTCGCAATAAGCCAAAAGAGAGGTTCTGTTTTTGAGCGACATGAAGAAAAGCTCCTGACTAAAAGAAAGTTTTATGATTCAAACCGCCTGTAAATTACTTATTTTTACCTATTTGCTAACAACCATTTTACACCTGCTGTTATTATATTCTATTTTCCTGTACTGATTTTATACTTTCATAACTAATGATTAATGATAAGTCTATTCTTCTATACTATATTTTAACTTGTTAATCGAATCCCAAGTCATGGGACTGTCGTGTAAGTCGTGTAACTTCAACAGTTATGTTTTCACAAGCTATTCTGATAAAGGACACACTGACCTAGTCATGGGGGAATGGGTTTGAAGATCAAATAACTGGCCAATTAGTGCTTTAGAACACACGTAGAATTAACTGTATAAAAATGTCTGTTCATCCTAAAAATATAACTGTGTGCATTATGTGACAGGTTTTGATTAATAGGTCCCATGTGAATAGGTCACATGTGAATAGGTCACATGTGAAAAAATGTGTTTTCCGGTTTTTGGCATAGGACGACAAACGAAGCGATGAAGAACCCACTCGATGTCATATCCAACAGTTTTACATTCACTAAATACCTACATTTAGTTAGCAAAGTCGGGTGGGGGGTATTATTCGTATTATTGTGGCAGTGTGTGTAGCCATGCCCACTCCAGCTGTATTTTTTTATATACTTTATTGCAGGGTTGTACATTACATTTTAAGTTCATTTCATACACTTTACAAGTTTTCTTCACTTGTCTGAGTTCATCCTGCATCTTTTTTTTTTTTTTTTTTAAAGAGAACAAAAAATAAAAAAATAAAGAATAAAGAATAGAGAGAAAATACAGAAAAAGAAGAGAGAAATTATAGGGATAGAGATAGAAAAGTAAGAGATAAAAGGAGGGGGTGGGAGGGGTGGGATCGGTGAGGGGGGGGGGGGGGGGTTTCTTCCTACTCATTCATTCGGTCCATTTACTCCAGTTCATAGTGAATTGCTCTTCACGGTTTCCCACTTTATAAGTAATTCTTTCCATTTCTTTTATCTCTTCAACAGTTTTTTTCCAATTATTAACAGATGGTGGGTTTAAGTCCAACCATTTACGTGTAATTTGCTTTAAAGCCGCAATACGTAATATGGTGTACAAATATTTATCTCCCTCCCTGTGTATATCTAATGGAATAAGACCGAGTATATTGACTGGATGTATAGGATTTTGTAAGGTAAATGTATTTTTTATTTTTACTTGAACTGCCTCCCAAAACCTTTTCAATTTAGGGCATGTATAAAAAATGTGTGTGTGGTTGGCTTCTCGTTCTCCAGCTGTATTTAAGTAGCCATCTGGACCTGTTGACAAATTTACAAGATGGATGCGGATGCTCTAGCTAATGCTATAAACCGAATTTATGAAGCCGCTAGAAATATCGACAGTGGGCAATTAATGAACACCTTCATATTGGACTATACATAACGGGAACTCCGAACTCCGAATCTGACGATGACAAGAAGACAACAGGATTTCAGACATTGATCTCCACATCAGTTCACTTTCATGGGACAGTCGTCTGCAGACAGACCTTCTGCTGTGTTCTTGGGTAAGTTTTAGTGAGTTACATGTGTTGTATACTAGGATTTTGTGTTGTTTACTTAGGATAGCCAAACAGTTATTTGTTGTTTTGTGAGTAAGGTCGATAGCGCCGTTGTTAGCATCAGTTATCAGACCACTGAAACTGCTCACCACAATTATGCCACCCCTCTACAAAACTAATGAGATGGTGGGAGGAAGAAATACGTTGTCAAAGATAAAACATCAGTGTTTCCTCTACATGCATTTCATCGTGGCGGGCCGCCACGATGGAATTTCCTCCGCCACCATGCAGATTTCTCAAAAAAAAAAAAAAAAGAAGTTCTCCAAAAAAAAAAAAAAAAAAAAAAAATTTTAGCTGATTAAAATATATCTGATCCTAGATCAGCGCTATAATGGATGTTGACTAAAAGTGCACCTAAATCCACGCCCATCTCTCTCTAACCGCTGATCCAAAATCAGATTAATGACATTCAGTTGACGACGTGACACAAGGGCTCCTGATTGGTCTAAATGTGAACTGTGGTATTATTGTTATTGTGTACAGGCCACCGTAGTGACATCCGGGGGGTATTCCATCAACATCGCTAAAGGGAAAATCCAGGTTTAGTCTGATAAATCTCGCGAGAGTTCTTACAAATATCCAGGCATGCTTGAGTGTGTTGTTGACAATCGTTCATGTCCTTCATTAAACGTTTAGCTTTGTCATTTGATACGCCGCCTACGACTACCATCTCTCTGCACTACAGTAAACAGTTAATCAGTAACGTTAGCCGCTTTTGTGCTCATGTAGGCCTACTTCGTATTATATTATAGCTGATGATCTTTGTGTGTGTATGTGACTGTCAGTCACAAGTTTATATTCTGTATATTCATTATTTATTTTTTTGGGCCATCCTCTAGTTTTGGCTGTGATTAGGAAAAAAAAAAAAAAAAAAAAAAAACGCTGTTTTGAGCGCGCGTGCGCGTTTCATGCGCGTGCACGCGGAAAAAATCGCGCGCGCTACGCGCGCGGTCACGGCCACCCGCCACCATTGTAAAAATTCCTGGAGGAAACACTGAACATAATGAATAAATACATTTGTTGCAGACCTACTAAACATGCAACATACTGTACAGTATGTTTCATGCACCATTTTAGTGTGTGTGTGTGTGTGTGTGTACCAGCTAGCCAAACAAGTGTTAGCTTGTTAGCTAGATAGGTAGCTTTGTTAGAGATGTAATAGCAGGGCTGCCAAGTCTCACGCAATCACCGTGAGACACACGCATTTCAACCAGTTCTCACGCTCTCACGCCGCATCTCTATTTCTCACGGCGAGTTTTTTTGGGGGGGGAAATTCCTTGAAAGAAAGCTACCGGACATGAGTTTCGTGGCATCTTTCTGCACACGCGTTAACTTGAGTCTGCAATCGAAGGGGCAGGCGAGCGCTGATGGAAGAACCTGTGTTCACGCGAGCTGCAAGAACGTCACACTGGACGGGTGGATTCGGCAGCTTTTAGACTGGTTGGGCTGGACATTGTCAATTCCGTCTGGCAACCGTGGTAGCAAAATATGTGCATACATTACAACATCGTATCTGGTAGCCTACTGGACTGGGTTGCACCAATATGGCGTAAGTCATTGTTACTAGCTAGTTTCAAACTAGTTGTTTACTAATTTCGGTTGCACCACGCCAATCTTTTGCCAATCTTAGCTAGTAAATACTCAGTTTTGGTAACTGTTTTTTGTTTCTCTACTGTAACATAACCAGGTACATTAATAATAATAATTATTATTAATAATTACAATTTACAATACAAATACAACAATTGGGGGTCCCTCCCAAAAAATGTGGGCGCGCCATGCGCGCACAAAATCACCCACCAAGCCCTCATTCTGACCCAGGAAAAACCCTGGTATGTACTGTATAACATGATAGCCATCTATGAGCAATGCACTGTATATAAGATGATGACCATGGGTCTTTCTGCTGCTGACCAAGGGGCTGAGTCCTGTTGATGGGGCCCAATTTTTCTTTTAGAGTCTGTAGGCTACTGTATTTGTTTATTAAGATTTCATAAATATGATATATTGTCTGAATTTTTTTCCTGTTTTATAAAATGTTAATTATTTTCATTTCTTGTGCTGGTTTATTATGAACAAAATGTAAAATTGCAGGAAACTAGCACAAATAATTGGGTGGGAGAGAGGGGCCGCCGCTGCCAAAACGTGCACAGTTTTGGGTCGCTCCACTGCCAAAACATCTCACTCCAAACTTTTGGTGAAACTTGGCAGCCCTGTGTAATAGATTATAGAAAAAGTAAATGCTTTTGTAATGAACGGTAATCAGGGTTTTTCCTGCATAGAGAATTTTGAGGCGGCCGCCTCCGTCATATTTCTAGCCGCCTCCAGCTCTCGACAAAACTCTGACAGTCGTATTTTCTACGGTGGATTTCTGTCATTTCTTACTGCAATTGCGGCACTGCGCCGACGTGGTGGCGGGGGCGCTGTTTCGCAAATAAGTTAGCTTTCGTTTTTGCTAGCGAAATAGCTGATAGTTGATATTGACTGCTCAAGGAGAATACATATTTGAAAGTACAGAATGCCTGAGAGCCTTATACAGTATTGCATTATATTACATTATATTTTGATTGGTCATCTGGTGCCTGAATATTGTGTTTTCCTTTACATAAATAATGACATTTCCACCATAAGTTGATGCAGAAAGGTCACACATTGGTGCAATTCACCAGAATGCAAGAAATTAAGTGTTTGATCCTCGTTTAAGGACCCCCAGACAGCCCCGCTTCATGGGTCCCCCCCGATGTCAAACACCACTGGTACCACCTCCGCCTCATTTTGAGCCAGGAAAAACCCTGGTAATGTTATGTGGAATGAAAAATAATGATTCATTCATTGATATGTAGATTTGCTGTAGAATAATACTGTGAATTGAAATGATTTCACTAGCGTACTTCAGTACAAGTACAGTACACTGAGTCTATGGAAAACCTACACTAGAGAAGTGTCCACCCCTCTGACCTGAAATTTGTGTTACAGAATGAGGAGGTTAAAGGTTCTGAGAGATGACACCTTGATGAGAGTCACCAGCACTTCAGGTATTTGTCATTGTCATTGTATAAGCAATTCTATTTTATGAAGATAGTAGTAGGCTATTTCGTAAAAGTGGTGTTGGTAACAGTGGGCAATCATTTGAAATGTACTGTCTTCTTTTTTTATTACAGCTTTGATGCCCAGATGGGATGGGAAGGAACTACGCCGAAGTCCCACTAGATGCTTTATGGACTATAATGATAAATGCATGCACACGGACAACATTATTATTTTTTACCATTCTATTATTGTATTGCTCAATTGTATCTTGCCTAATTTTTTCCATTGCCATGAATTTTACTCTCTTGTACTTGTAATGGGATGTAATAAACTTTTGGCACACATGGCAATAAAATGATGATGAATCATGAATCTTGAATTATTATTATTATTCTTATTCTTCTTCTTATTATTATTATTATTATTATTTAGCTATTTAAACATGTCAGACCTGCAATTTTGCTTCCTGAGGGTTAGCTGACAACCCCACTGACAGATGACAGGTAGGTAATGACAGGTAGTGTAATGGGGGAGTGGTTGTCTTGAGGGTGTGGTTGTCTTGAGGGAGTGATTGGGTGGAGTTAACCAGCTATTGTTCCCACCCATTACCTCTGTGAAAAACGTCTCTGAAGAAGTTTGAGGCTAGATATCTCAGTACGGTGGTTCAGGGGGTATCACCATTAAACTATCCATGACTTCTTCAACTTGTTTCAGATTTCAATGTATGACACATCATTTTAAAGCTTAGAATCTACCCTTTCATAATCCGGAAAAAACAGTAAAAAGATTTTGCCCTAGTTGAGGACTTTTTAACCATGCCCTGTAGTAGTTAGTATTCTGCTCTTTTCTTTGATCTCGATTCCTTTGATCTTTTTTATGGGGGGGGGGTCATAAAAGGTATTGATCTTTTACAGAAGGGGGGGTTTATTTGCCCCCCCTTTGAGGGTTTATTTCCCCCCGCCATTTGTTCATAACACACCCCCCAAACGGAGGGGTGGGCCAAAACGAAAGTTGACGTAGGTGTTTAGGAGGGGTTGCCCCAAATGACTAGCCAAGGGTTGAAATGTGTTTAAATACATTTTGTGTTAGGGGTCAGTTATCTTTCTTGAAAGGACTAGGCGCAACAATGAGTCGAGTTTATAAGAAGAGCTCTGTAAGGGGTGTCCCTCAGCCTTTTTTCGAAGAGTGTGAGGTGGACGACTGTTGTGAAGTTCCAGAACGTTTTATAAATAAAGAATCCGGTGTGGGTGAAGCCAGAGGATCGAATGGACTGTTTGCACTTTTCGATGAGTGTGCTATGGACGTCGATTGTGGAGTTCCAGATCATTTTATAACTGAAGAAGCCGGTGTGAGTGAAGCCAGCGGATTGAATGGATTGTTTGTACTCTCATACCCTGCAAGCTCTAAAGAGAGTTTAGAGCCACAACCAGTGATCATGGACGACTTCGCCACGGGAGCCGAGTGGGAGACGCTGGTGGATCTTTCGGGGGGTCCGAAGTTCTCCAGCAGTGTGACAGCTCTGGGTTACAGACTTATCAAGGCTACTGTTTGTCGTATATTGGAGAATATCATTGGAGCAAAAGTAGCAAAAAACTGTTATGGTTGTGAAATTAACCACCCCAGCCAGAAACATCATGCCTGTTTATATGAACCATGTGTGTACTATTACGAGATGAACATTGGATACATACAAGATCGTTTAGGCCTACACCGATCGAATGAAGATGGCTCGATGGACAGCGTTCTGCAACATGTCCTGAAAGCGCACGATTTGCATGTCGACCCCCTAGTGGTACGTGGAGTTGTGGAGTCCATACTATTTGAGCTGGAGTTAGTGAAATTCATATGTGCGCAATTGCACCAGATGTGCGAATGTCTTATTAAGCCAGACTGTGATAAAAGCGTCAGAGACGCATTAGACCTCTGGAGAGATAACATCTGACAGACACAATGGGGGGTTGTTTAATGAGCTATCTGAAGACCTATGATGCGCAGAGCATGAAGTTTGATTTATCAATGTTGCTATGCTGTGTTGTTGTATATTTTCGTCTTCTGATGATTGTCAAAAATGAGGAAAAGTTCTGAGCAAAGATTAAGACTGTTTATTCAAAAAAGTCAGCAATCAGGTCATCACAGGATCAGGTCATCGACAACAGGCATCACGGTGGGGGTTTCCGAGGACAAAGAGAATGATCCTTCTGTCTCTCCAAGTTTTATACCTCCCCAGCTCACCTTTGAGCCAACCCCTTCCTCCTCAGCTTTTGCCCCAATAAGGAGCTGATCGATCGTTCCTCAACCTCTGTGTGTGTGTGTATGTGTGTGCGCGTGCGTGTGCGTGCCTGTGTGTGTGTGTGTGTGTGTCTGACCATGTGGTCTGTCGCAAGACCCCCTTGTTTCAGAGAAAGGGAGCGGTCAGGCAAGTACTGCAAGTATTTACAAGAAAGTTGCCTTGGGACAAGGCGTCTGCCAAATGCCAACAACGTAAATGTAAACATTACAAAGCCCCATACAAATTCATGGTATGTGTGTTTCAAGTAATTTAAACTTAGTCAGGAGGGGTGAGACTCAAAGTATGTGTGTGGTTGCTTACAATGGTCCCAACCCGTATGGGCGTCTTGCTGGCTGCCATACAACCCCCCTTGGGCCCTAATGCAATTCATGGTAAAAATACACCACAGTGTCATCACAGATGATCCAACGAATATTGTTGTTAGAAAGAGACTTTCTAAACTTTAAAAAACCATGGCTGAAATTAGAGGAAAATGTGACGAGTGGGAGCGGATGGTGGAGCTTTGTGACGCAACACCTTGTGGTTTGCTAGTTACAAAATTGTTAAAATCTTATGGCAAATGTAACAATGTGGGGCGTATTGTGGGGCTTTGTACCTATGTGACAGATGTTTGTGTGTTAAGACTGTCTAAAAATGAATGTGTCAATGTCACAGAGGTCGTCGACGATCTAGCTGGGTTCTTGGTTAACGACGACATCGCAACTTGTGTGTTTTTTCTACAGTTCCTAGATGCCGTGTGATTGTAAATAAGTGTGGCTATGCTCTCTGTTGAAATAAAAACATTGGGACAAAACACAACTCTTTTCATTAAGTGTGCTGAGTTGTGATAGATGTACATACAGACCATGGGGACCAGTATGAAGGATACATATTACGACCCTACTTCTACGGGGTGTTTTGGGGGAGAATCTCGATTAAAACGTGGTGTCCGTGAAGCTACAGGATTGGTGAGTGATGAAGCAACAGAGTGGTTATGTGGGGAGGACACTTATTCATTACACAAGCCTACACGAACTATTTTCCTGAGGAATAAGGTGTTAGCCTATGGAAAGGATAGACAATATCAGGCTGATTTGGTCGATATGGCGTTATATGCAAACGATAATGACGGAGTCAGATTTATACTGACATGTATCGATGTATTTAGCAAGTTTGCCTGGTGCATTCCATTAAAGAATAAGACTGCTGGGGCTGTCGCCCAAGGTTTTACAAATATTTTGGAATGTGGAACAAGCCCTCTGAAATTACAAACAGACAAGGGGGCTGAGTTTTTCAACTCAACATTTCACAAATTAACAAACAAGTATGATATACACCATTATGCTACGTCGAGTGAGTTGAAGGCTAGTGTGGTGGAGCGTTTTAACAGAACTATTAAGGGTCGAATGTGGAGGTTTTTGACCTATGCTAATTCTAAAAGATACATAGATGTTCTGCAGGATTTGGTGGGCTCATACAATACATCGTACCATCGTTCTATTAAAATGAGGCCTATCGACGTTTGTACCGAAAACGAAACATTGGTTTTTAAAACGTTGTATGGGGGGATGACATTCGTAACTCAAAATCCTGTTTTTAAATATAATTTGGGGGACACAGTGAGGGTGTCTAAAATGCGAGTTTTTTTTGAAAAGGCTTATTCACCCGAGAGTTTTTTTTACAATAGAAAAAAGGATAGCTAGGATACCACCTGTTTACAAATTGAAAGATTATGACGGTGAATTTATCGACGGGTCGTTTTATGAGGCCGAGTTACAGAAAATCAAGATAGACAGCGACAAGGCGTTTAAGGTCGAGAAGGTGTTACGTCGAAAGAAGCAGAGGGGCGTGTGCATGGTAATGGTCAAGTGGCTCGGCTGGCCCCCGAAGTTCAATTCGTGGGTTCGTGAATGCGACGTCACCAATATATAAACGGGTGTGGGGTTTCAGTCGAGAGAGCTCATAACACATAGTGTGTGAAGGTGTTCTGTAGAGTCATGGCTGAGAGTGAAGAGTTTTACATGACATTACCTTGCAATGCCTCTCAGAAGGTATATCCCGAAAACAAGATTTCGAACTATAGGACACATATTTCTAAACCTTTAATACTAAAAGGCGAATGGCAAGTGGGATTAATAGAATTCCAATACCCTAGAACATGGCAGACATTTACAGTTGAAGACACTTTTTTAGAGTTAACAGATAACAGGTCATTGCGACTGACGTTACAGATACGTGAAGGTTTCTACTCAAAGATGTCAGAGCTTGTAGCAGAGATTGACAGAGTGTTAGAACCACACAACATCATATTCGGTTATTGCTCCATAAAACACAAGGTGTTCATGACTGTGGAGGATTTATACACTATAAAATTCAGAGGGAGATTAGCTCTAATACTAGGATCATACACGGATGGTATTAATGATGGGGAATATGGAGTGTTGGATTCGACTAGAGGTTCTATGGGTAAGAATGTATTGGCTGAAGAAGTTTTAGATTTGAACCAGACCAAGATATATGCACACCGCCCTGCAGATATTTATGGAGGATTCTACACTCTATATGTTTACACGGATATAATTAATCACCAAATCGTTGGGGATCACTACGTCCAGTTATTGAGATGTGTACATATGACAGGAAAGGATCAAGAGATTGTTACAATCACGACAGGGCCCACTATGTGCCTGTAACAAAAGGACACATCACAGATATCGTTATAGAGGTCAAGACAGATCAGAACGCGTGTGTGCCTTTTAAATACGGTAAAGTTGTTGCAAAGCTTCATTTCAGAAGAGTGAAGGCTAGAGTGTAAGACGTCTAAAAGACTAGCGCCACTACTGCTACACCATGGCCCTTTACAGCAATTTCGACCCTAGCCCCAACCGGTACATAGATTATTACAAAGCACAGGCTGGTAATGGTATACCGGGGTTTTCAGGGAGTGTTGTGATGCATGGAGCTGGTTTAGGGGGTATATTTCGAGGTAGATTTAGATTCGCAGCTCCGTTATTCAAACAGGGGTTCAACATAGCCAAACCACACCTCAAGAATGCTGCAAAGAGTATAGCGTCAGACGTGATCGCAAAAGTAATGTCCAGAGCAGGGGGTAGACAGGATGGTTCTGGGTTGGTTGTGATGAAGCGTAAGAGAGCAGCCAAGCGCAGGGCGGTGCCGCAAGGGCCTCCAGGTTCCCGTCCAAAGAAGAGGAAAAAGGCTGTTACAAGGAGTGTGAGGGCAGTTGTTAAAAGTGAACACAGGCGACAGGTCAGAACACTCGACGGAGGAGCAAACTACATATTCTAAAGATGGCGTTGCTACATAGTCTAAGTGGGGAGTGCATCAAATCCGAATTAGATCTTTTTACGATACCGTTAACACAGACAGCTATAGAGAAATCGACATATGTTGAAATTCCACCTATATCGGCGATAACTCCCACAGGGCCATTGGAGTTTTATATAGCTGGATCAGGCGGCGATTACATTGATTTAAACAATACCATGCTGTTTACACGACTGCAAATTGTTAAAGCAGATGGGACCGCCATAGGTGCTAACGCTAAAGTAGGACTGATCAACTATCCTGGAGCTACAATATTTTCACAGGTTGACATATCACTAGGCGATCGACTAATTTCACAGAGCAGCAACACGTATCCCTACCGCTGTCTTATAGAATGCTTGCTAAATTACGACATGGAGACATTAAAGTCATCATTCTCTACAGGGCTTTTTTACAAGGATACAGCTGGACACATGGATGTGTTAAACGCTGTAGACGGGGCTAATGATGGTTTAACAGCCAGACAGAGATACACAGCTCTGAGTGGCACGGTGGAGCTCATGGCCCCCATACACAGTGACATGTTTTTTCAGGAAAAGTTAATGCTGAACGGTGTTGATATTAAAATCCGTATGACTAGAGCAAAGGATGCATTCTGTCTGATGCGTGATGCTGCGGACAATGAGTTGTACAAAGTGAATCTTATCTCTGCGTCCTTATTTGTCAAGAAAGTTTCATTGTCACCGGCCGTACGCTTAGGACATGCACAGACACTGCTAACGAACACTGCCAAATACCCCCTGGACCGTGTCACCCTTAAGAATTTTTCCATTCCAGCGGGCTCAAGAGTGTCAAACCATGAAAATCTGTTTCTAGGAACCCTACCCAAGTCTGTGGTGGTAGCGATGGTTGATAATGACTCTTTTACGGGCGACTATGGCAAGAACCCATTCAATTTTAAGAATTATAATCTAGAATATCTGGCAATATATGTTGACGGTGTCCAGTTCCCCACCAAACCATTACAACCGGACTTCCCTAATGGTTGCGTGACTCGTGAATTCTATCAACTGGTGTTATCAACAGGGAGACATTTAAAGAACAGTGCTATGGCCATTGATCGTAACGATTTCCTGAGAGGGTACACTCTTTATGCATTTAATCTGACACCTGACGAGGATAATAGTCAGCATCTATCATTGATCAAGAGTGGTAACATACGCCTGGAGACACGTTTCAGGACCCCGCTGCCTAATACCATCAATCTAATAATTTATGCGGTATATGATAGTATGATTGAAGTGTCCCATCGCAGACAGGTTTTTGTTGATTACTATTAAGCATCATGAATACTGTGGAACTGACAGCCATCATGGATACAATATCAGCAAACACCCATTTTCTAGGTGTTTTGGCTTGTGATAAACTGCCCCAGCAACCTCTACAAATAAGACCTAGTGCTATGATAATTAACACACACCCCTCTGACCAGCCTGGAGAGCATTGGCTGGCAGTTTATATATCATTGGAGAGAGTTGGGTGTTTTTTTGACAGTTTTGGAAATGCTCCAAATCATTCAAGATTTCCTAAATCGATTTATGACTTTTTAAACATGTCATGTGACGAGATACATTTCTCAGACAAACAAGTTCAGGATGTCACATCGGTCACATGTGGTGAACACTGTATCTACTTCTTAAATCACATGTGTAGAGGCATCACCTATGATATGTTGATATCTAAATATTCTTCTAATCTGTTTAAAAATGACACAATGGTAACACGTTTTGTGAAAAAGTTGCAACCGTGTGTGTGTGTGTTCATAATGTGTTTAGTTGTGTTCAACATGTTCAGACAATTGTGTAAGATTGTGCATGTCAATAAAATGTTGGTCAAATAAATTATCAGAGTTCATGTATCATTACAATCATTTTTATTTAGTCAAGCAAGGGGTTTTAGTCAAACAATAACATAGTCATACACAGTCATTCACAATTAAAAAAAAATACAAACATTGTATACAAATTGGCTGTAGCAGAAATACATTCACAATGTTAACAAGGGTTAAAAATGTTAAAACAAAAATAAGTAAATAAATGAAATTAAAATAACAAATCTAGCTCCAATCATGCCACAACAAGCCTCTATGAGATTCTGGCCTTGATTTAGACTTGCGCCGAGATCGGCTGTCAGAGGCCGTTGTTCCTGAAGCCTCATACTCTAAGAATTTAGGGGCCAGAGCGAGACTGCGCCTAGAAGGGGTTTTAACAGCACCAATGGCAGCATCAACATTTGTTTTAGAATGTTTAACATCACTAATCTCGTCTTTGACATGTCTATTGGGTATTGTAGAAAGCGGTATGTTTAAAACTGAAAAACCCTGCACAAACTCATCCCAACCGTGGGGTCTGACGCTTGTTTTAGGTGCTTGACTCATGGTCGCTAGTTTAACAATATCTAAAATGTGTGAACCGGTCACGACTGCCCCTTTCAACACAAGTTCCCCAGATTCGTTCCACTCTAATACCCTTGATTTATACATCTTGGCCAAAATATGTTGGGCATTCTTCTTGCTCCTCAGGGGTAAATTATTTAAGACGTCTAAAGCTGTGTTATCTGTAGCAAAAGATGTAGACACCACTGGCTGTGGGGTCACTTCATCCTCGAGTGTTGAGCTGTTTGGCACAATTAGTTTTAAAGTATTGACATCACTATCCCCCTGTCTGACCAATGTTAAATATCTCTGTAGTAACACAGCGTAATGCTGTGCTTTGTCATGTGGAGTTAAATCGTTTCTATTCAAAATGGTTCTCATCAAATCATCAATGTTATTTTCAGCACTCTGTCTGATAGTCGTTGGACCTCCAACACGTAATTTGTCCACATCTCTTTGCGGCACCAAATACATTTTCTCCATAATGACTAGTAGGTTGTTTGTACACACTTGTAGTATGTCGCTTCAACCCTGTCTCGACAGCAAGCTAGTGATAAATGGTACAGCTATGCTTAAAAGTGGTAATAAAAATCCTCCCTCTTGATTGATAACCCTCTTTTTTCTCGATATAGGAATCTTTTTGTCAGCTATGATTTTCAGATTAGACTTAACCTTTGACAGTCTTTTAAATTGTGTCTTTGATAGAGGAATAGTACCACACAGCACGTTCAATGCGACTTCACACAATGCCTGAATTAGATCTTTTGAAGCATTCTTTAAAATAGCCCGTATTTCCCCCGGCTTAGATTTCATCAACAGTTGTAGTAGCGACAAATGACGTTCTAATCTAGCAGACATTTCAGCCACTCCTCTTCCTCTGTTTGTACACAACCTGATAAGTGGAGCATAAAGCTGTTCTGAGACGATAGGCCTCTGGCGTTTTAGCTTTATAATCAACCAACAAATACCCATAAGGGGCTTCTGTAGCATCTTTAAATGACTCCATAAAATATTTAGTATTACCAGGATACATTTGTCTAGCCAATACAGAGATTTGATTATTATCACAGGGGTTTTTAAATAACACTAAATAGTTTGTGTTCAAGCTAATTGTCCTACTGGTTTTACCCTGGAAAAACAAATTCTGTACTAGATATAAAACACTGAGATTTCTATGGTGAACATACTGGGTAAAAACCTTCTCAACTGAGACACCTGAGACACCTGGGACACCTGGGACACCTGAGACACTATGTGAGACACTGAGACACTGAGACACCTGAGACACTATGTGAGACACCTGGGGCACCTGGGACACCTGGGACACCTGGGACACCTGAGACACTATGTGAGACACTGGGACACTGAGACACCTGAGACACTATGTGAGACACCTGGGACACCTGGGACACCTGAGACACCTGGGACACCTGGGGCACCTGAGACGCTATGTGAGACACTGAGACACTGAGACACCTGAGACACCTGGGACACCTGGGACACTATGTGAGACACTGAAAACACAGACTACTATGTGTCTCTTACTCAACCTCCTCCGCTGCTCCTTTGAAGCTTATAGAAAAGAAGAAAAGAAGGCATCTGTTGTCCTACTCGCTCCTAGTAGAGGAAACCTAAAGCGACGCTCCATATATTTACATGTTATACTTGACTAGCTCTATTGTTTCATGCGGTACCCCATCCATGACAGTTTCTACTCTCCATGGGCATAATTAAAACATGTCAATAACAACACTCAAATTCAACTCGTTAAGTAACATTTTCACTATACACGGGGACATGTTATTTTTTTTTATTTTTTTTAGGAAAGATAGGCTTACAGTTAACATGTAAATCGACATCACAAGAAAAAATTGATAAGGAAAGGAAATGATAGCAAACAATTCAAATTAATTCTTCCCCGCCATGATTTAACCCACCATGAATCATTCAGGTTGGTTACATCTTTTTTAAGGTTTTAATCGTATTCCCTTGTATGTCTGCCTCTACGTTGACCGGCAACATATCAAGGAGTGTCTCCTCGAAAGCTCCATCCAGTTTAATAGCGCAGGCCTGTGCCAGGAGCTTGGATGCCACAGTGAATGTCTTCAGTTTTCCATCCGTCTCTGCCGACAGAGTCACTTCCATCTTGCTGGACTTTTGAATCCCTTGTATAGACAGCTTCACAGTCTCCAGGGTAGCAGCTTGGACCTACACACAAAGAAACATATACAGACAGACACACACACAGACAGACACACAGACCAGACACCAGACAGACACACAGACACACACAGACAGCACACACTTCAGGATTTAGGGTTACGTCTCAAACTATAGCAAGCAGTCTCTGAAAAAAGCAGTTCACCAAATGGCATTGCATAGATGGAATGGGACACTGCATAATGATTCAAAAGTTACCCACCGTATCAACCCTGGTTTTGTAAGTTGAGTTGAGAGAAATTATGTTGTGGTACCCTTTGGATTTCACATTGGTCACCCTGACTGTATTTCCAACGGATGCACGACAACTGAGAGCCTTCTCATTCCAGAGACAGACCTCGATAGACCCCGTCTCGTCCTGTAAGGTTAAAATGCGCTGTGGAGTCTTGGCCCTCTGCCATTTCACCTTCCCTTTATTCACTGGGGGCATCTGAGCAAAAACAGAGGGTATAGGTAACCAGGAAACACTGAACAAATAGTTATGTGAAGGTCTTGAAAAAGGTATGGCAACTCACTGCAATTATAGTTCCCTCAATGCTCATCTCAGAACCATCTGGTGACGACTTGGCATCAGCTATGGAGCAGACTGGATCTTGGGGTGGTTCAATGAGCATCCTTGCCTCCATTTCCAGTCTCTGAGGAACATTGACTTGTCTTGTTTTTGAGACCGTGGCACTTCGTGTGAGCATCACCATACCGCGACCCTCACTGAGGCCGTCTAGAAGATAAGAGCTCCCCTCTTGAAAGGTTCCATATCTCTCATCCCCATATACACAAACTTTGATACTTGTTGTGTCATCAGCCAGACCCATGTAGAAACGAACCATTTTTTTTTTCTTCCTTTGTGTCGTGCATCAGCTGAGATTTTTTAATCACTTTTCCTTTAATTGCTTTACTGCAGAGTCCCGAGCTCTTCAGATCTGCAATGCTTATTTGGACAACACAAAAAGGGGGAAGGGCTTCTGTCAAAGCAGTATCAAACCAATATGTACATTTGACACTTGACTCTCTCACACAAGTTAAGTGAGTAAAGGATAAAACAGTTACCCAAGAGTTGGAGGAGCACGGGGGTTCAAAGGAAGATGAATTCTCCTGAGATGATGGAATAAATAAATTAACAATACATTTTTATTTTCTGTCATTCAAACATAATAGGTAAAACAGACATATCGTGTAAATGTTAAGGGATTTTAGCCAATAGTTGTTTTATTACTGAAAAGATCACACACTACTCCATACCTTGTAGCTTTTATCCCGCCTCTTTTCTGGACCTTAAAAACAAAACATTAAAGGTGTATTCAGCTCATACTGTATACATTAGGCATGGAGAATCTCTCGAAAATCAGCCCACCCCCCCCGAGAACACCCCTGGCCAGTAACAACATGCTTATATGAAAACTTGGGTAGGACACTCCATTTTAGAAAGCGCATTTTCCAGACCAAAACAGTATTCAAACCTGCTTCTGCCTCCTCCTCGCCTGAGTCTGATTTTGATTCGCTCACATATTTTCTCTTACATCCTGAAAAAGATCATGACAATAATATTTGTATTATAGTATCAAATAACCATTATTGCTATCATTATTCACTTCACAATCAAGGTTTAAACCCAGCTAAATTATAAACAGCAGTCATTCCCCTATGAGTGAGAAACTTTCTCTTTGTGGGGTGGGGTAGGGGGAGGGGTAATATGGCTACAGTAGGCCTAAAAAGTTGGATATGGGCTGTGGCATTTTGATCTCGATTCCTTTGATCTTTTTTCTGGGGGGGGGTCATAAAAGGTATTGATCTTTTACAGAAGGGGGGGTTTATTTGCCCCCCCTTTGAGGGTTTATTTCCCCACGCCATTTGTTCAGAACACACCCCCCAAACGGAGGGGTGGGCCAAAACGAAAGTTGACGTAGGTGTTTAGGAGGGGTTGCCCCAAATGACTAGCCAAGGGTTGAAATGTGTTTAAATACATTTTGTGTTAGGGGTCAGTTATCTTTCTTGAAAGGACTAGGCGCAACAATGAGTCGAGTTTATAAGAAGAGCTCTGTAAGGGGTGTCCCTCAGCCTTTTTTCGAAGAGTGTGAGGTGGACGACTGTTGTGAAGTTCCAGAACGTTTTATAAATAAAGAATCCGGTGTGGGTGAAGCCAGAGGATCGAATGGACTGTTTGCACTTTTCGATGAGTGTGCTATGGACGTTGATTGTGGAGTTCCAGATCATTTTATAACTGAAGAAGCCGGTGTGAGTGAAGCCAGCGGATTGAATGGATTGTTTGTACTCTCATACCCTGCAAGCTCTAAAGAGAGTTTAGAGCCACAACCAGTGATCATGGACGACTTCGCCACGGGAGCCGAGTGGGAGACGCTGGTGGATCTTTCGGGGGGTCCGAAGTTCTCCAGCAGTGTGACAGCTCTGGGTTACAGACTTATCAAGGCTACTGTTTGTCGTATATTGGAGAATATCGTTGGAGCAAAAGTAGCAAAAAGCTGTTATGGTTGTGAAATTAACCACCCCAGCCAGAAACATCATGCCTGTTTATATGAACCATGTGTGTACTATTACGAGATGAACATTGGATACATACAAGATCGTTTAGGCCTACACCGATCGAATGAAGATGGCTCGATGGACAGCGTTCTGCAACATGTCCTGAAAGCGCACGATTTGCATGTCGACCCCCTAGTGGTACGTGGAGTTGTGGAGTCCATACTATTTGAGCTGGAGTTAGTGAAATTCATATGTGCGCAATTGCACCAGATGTGCGAATGTCTTATTAAGCCAGACTGTGATAAAAGCGTCAGAGACGCATTAGACCTCTGGAGAGATAACATCTGACAGACACAATGGGGGGTTGTTTAATGAGCTATCTGAAGACCTATGATGCGCAGAGCATGAAGTTTGATTTATCAATGTTGCTATGCTGTGTCATCACAGATGATCCAACGAATATTGTTGTTAGAAAGAGACTTTCTAAACTTAAAAAAACCATGGCTGAAATTAGAGGAAAATGTGACGAGTGGGAGCGGATGGTGGAGCTTTGTGACGCAAAACCTTGTGGTTTGCTAGTTACAAAATTGTTAAAATCTTATGGCAAATGTAACAATGTGGGGCGTATTGTGGGGCTTTGTACCTATGTGACAGATGTTTGTGTGTTAAGACTGTCTAAAAATGAATGTGTCAATGTCACAGAGGTCGTCGACGATCTTGCTGGGTTCTTGGTTAACGACGACATCGCAACTTGTGTGTTTTTTCTACAGTTCCTAGATGCAGTGTGATTGTAAATAAGTGTGGCTATGCTCTCTGTTGAAATAAAAACATTGGGACAAAACACAACTCTTTTCATTAAGTGTGCTGAGTTGTGATAGATGTACATACAGACCATGGGGACCAGTATGAAGGATACATATAACGACCCTACTTCTACGGGGTGTTTTGGGGGAGAATCTCGATTAAAACGTGGTGTCCGTGAAGCTACAGGATTGGTTTTAAAGAGTGATGAAGCAACAGAGTGGTTATGTGGGGAGGACACTTATTCATTACACAAGCCTACACGAACTATTTTCCTGAGGAATAAGGTGTTAGCCTATGGAAAGGATAGACAATATCAGGCTGATTTGGTCGATATGGCGTTATAATGACGGAGTCAGATTTATACTGACATGTATCGATGTATTTAGCAAGTTTGCCTGGTGCATTCCATTAAAGAATAAGACTGCTGGGGCTGTCGCCCAAGGTTTTACAAATATTTTGGAATGTGGAACAAGCCCTCTGAAATTACAAACAGACAAGGGGGCTGAGTTTTTCAACTCAACATTTCACAAATTAACAAACAAGTATGATATACACCATTATGCTACGTCGAGTGAGTTGAAGGCTAGTGTGGTGGAGCGTTTTAACCAGGGGAGGCTGGTTCATTAGGTGCAATTGGGCAATGCCCCACCAAAGGGAGAAGAGAGAGATTTTTTTTCTATGACTTCTAGACAGTGTTGCTTCTGAATATCATAGTCCAATCAGCTAGTGTTCTGTGGAGTATATCATAGTCCAATCAGCTAGTGTTCTGTGGAGTATGTTCCAATCAGCTTCAAGTCCCGCCCCTTTCGGGGCAACTTTCAGTCTACTCGAAGTTGCACTAGGCTGTTCTCGTAGACTTGCATGTAAAATCTATTTTGGTAACTTCAGGCCATTCGGTCAATTGTCTATGGGGTTTTGGGACATGCACCGAAAGGGGCGGGACTTGAAGCTGATTGGAACATACTCCACAGAACACTAGCTGATTGGACTATGATATACGCCACAGAACACTAGCTGATTGGACTATGATATTCAGAAGCAACACTGTCTAGAAGTCATAGAAAAAAAATCTCTCTCTTCTCCCTTTGGTGAGGAGCCAGCCTCCCCTGCTTGAGGATATTACAACTGGAACTATTACCGAAGTCAAACTTCGTTTGTGGTCGCAATCTCCGCGCAATCTCCGCGCAATCTCCGCGGCTGTTAGGCTGCTACTGTTGGTGTTTTGCGAAGCCAGAATACACAAACTCGACCTGAAGGTAAGAGAGTCAGCTAAGATAAAAGCTACTTCAAACATTTAGTAATATCGTCAGCATGGTACGTTTTCTATTGTCGTCTTTTAGCTTGTTTGTTTATGTATTCAGCACACGCACACACACACGCACACACGCACACACGCACACACGCACACACACACACACACACACACACACACACACACACACACACACACACACACACACACTCACACTCACACACTCACTAGAGGGGATGAAGAGGTCTGTACAGGGGGGTAGGGGGGATGAAGAGGTCTGTACAGGGGGGTAGAGGGGATAAAGAGGTCTGTACAGGGGGGTAGAGGGGATGAAGAGGTCTGTACAGGGGGGTAGAGGGGATGGAGAGGTCTGTACAGGGGGGGTAGAGGGGATGGAGAGGTCTGTACAGGGGGGTAGGGGGGATGAGGAGGTATGTAGAGGTGGGTAGGGGGGATGAAGAGGTCTGTAGAGGTGGGTAGGGGGGATGAAGAGGTCTGTAGAGGTGGGTAGGGGGGATGAAGAGGTCTGTACAGGGGGGTAGAGGGGATGAAGAGGTCTGTACAGGGGGGTAGAGGGGATGAAGAGGTCTGTACAGGGGGGTAGAGGGGATGGAGAGGTCTGTACAGGGGGGTAGGGGGGATGAGGAGGTATGTACAGGGGGGTAGAGGGGATGAAGAGGTCTGTACAGGGGGGTAGGGGGGATGAGGAGGTATGTACAGGGGGGTAGAGGGGATGGAGAGGTCTGTACAGGGGGTAGAGGGGATGGAGAGGTCTGTAGAGGTGGGTAGAGGAGATGTAGAGGTGGGTAGAGGTGATGAAGAGGTCTGTAGAGGTGGGTAGAGGGGATGAAGAGGTCTGTACAGGGGGGTAGAGGGGATGAAGAGGTCTGTAGAGGTGGGTAGAGGGGATGAAGAGGTCTGTACAGGGGGGTAGAGGGGATGGCGAGGTCTGTACAGGGGGGTAGAGCTATTCTCATGCTAAAATCGACTGTAAATCCAGATTTTAAAGTTGATATTCTTCCCCGTGGAGCATGCCCCCATAACCTGTGCCCCACCCAAAATGTTTAGCACCAGCCGCCACTGGTTTTAACAGAACTATTAAGGGTCGAATGTGGAGGTTTTTGACCTATGCTAATTCTAAAAGATACATAGATGTTCTGCAGGATTTGGTGGGCTCATACAATACATCGTACCATCGTTCTATTAAAATGAGGCCTATCGACGTTTGTACCGAAAACGAAACATTGGTTTTTAAAACGTTGTATGGGGGGATGACATTCGTAACTCAAAATCCTGTTTTTAAATATAATTTGGAGGACACAGTGAGGGTGTCTAAAATGCGAGTTTTTTTTGAAAAGGCTTATGAAGAGACATTCACCCGAGAGTTTTTTTTACAATAGAAAAAAGGATAGCTAGGATACCACCTGTTTACAAATTGAAAGATTATGACGGTGAATTTATCGACGGGTCGTTTTATGAGGCCGAGTTACAGAAAATCAAGATAGACAGCGACAAGGCGTTTAAGGTCGAGAAGGTGTTACGTCGAAAGAAGCAGAGGGGCGTGTGCATGGTAATGGTCAAGTGGCTCGGCTGGCCCCCGAAGTTCAATTCGTGGGTTCGTGAATGCGACGTCACCAATATATAAACGGGTGTGGGGTTTCAGTCGAGAGAGCTCATAACACATAGTGTGTGAAGGTGTTCTGTAGAGTCATGGCTGAGAGTGAAGAGTTTTACATGACATTACCTTGCAATGCCTCTCAGAAGGTATATCCCGAAAACAAGATTTCGAACTATAGGACACATATTTCTAAACCTTTAATACTAAAAGGCGAATGGCAAGTGGGATTAATAGAATTCCAATACCCTAGAACATGGCAGACATTTACAGTTGAAGACACTTTTTTAGAGTTAACAGATAACAGGTCATTGCGACTGACGTTACAGATACGTGAAGGTTTCTACTCAAAGATGTCAGAGCTTGTAGCAGAGATTGACAGAGTGTTAGAACCACACAACATCATATTCGGTTATTGCTCCATAAAACACAAGGTGTTCATGACTGTGGAGGATTTATACACTATAAAATTCAGAGGGAGATTAGCTCTAATACTAGGATCATACACGGATGGTATTAATGATGGGGAATATGGAGTGTTGGATTCGACTAGAGGTTCTATGGGTAAGAATGTATTGGCTGAAGAAGTTTTAGATTTGAACCAGACCAAGATATATGCACACCGCCCTGCAGATATTTATGGAGGATTCTACACTCTATATGTTTACACGGATATAATTAATCACCAAATCGTTGGGGATCACTACGTCCAGTTATTGAGATGTGTACATATGACAGGAAAGGATCAAGAGATTGTTACAATCACGACAGGGCCCACTATGTGCCTGTAACAAAAGGACACATCACAGATATCGTTATAGAGGTCAAGACAGATCAGAACGCGTGTGTGCCTTTTAAATACGGTAAAGTTGTTGCAAAGCTTCATTTCAGAAGAGTGAAGGCTAGAGTGTAAGACGTCTAAAAGACTAGCGCCACTACTGCTACACCATGGCCCTTTACAGCAATTTCGACCCTAGCCCCAACCGGTACATAGATTATTACAAAGCACAGGCTGGTAATGGTATACCGGGGTTTTCAGGGAGTGTTGTGATGCATGGAGCTGGTTTAGGGGGTATATTTCGAGGTAGATTCGCAGCTCCGTTATTCAAACAGGGGTTCAACATAGCCAAACCACACCTCAAGAATGTTGCAAAGAGTATAGCGTCAGACGTGATCGCAAAAGTAATGTCCAGAGCAGGGGGTAGACAGGATGGTTCTGGGTTGGTTGTGATGAAGCGTAAGAGAGCAGCCAAGCGCAGGGCGGTGCCGCAAGGGCCTCCAGGTTCCCGTCCAAAGAAGAGGAAAAAGGCTGTTACAAGGAGTGTGAGGGCAGTTGTTAAAAGTGAACACAGGCGACAGGTCAGAACACTCGACGGAGGAGCAAACTACATATTCTAAAGATGGCGTTGCTACGTAGTCTAAGTGGGGAGTGCATCAAATCCGAATTAGATCTTTTTACGATACCGTTAACACAGACAGCTATAGAGAAATCGACATATGTTGAAATTCCACCTATATCAGCGATAACTCCCACAGGGCCATTGGAGTTTTATATAGCTGGATCAGGCGGCGATTACATTGATTTAAACAATACCATGCTGTTTACACGACTGCAAATTGTTAAAGCAGATGGGACCGCCATAGGTGCTAACGCTAAAGTAGGACTGATCAACTATCCTGGAGCTACAATATTTTCACAGGTTGACATATCACTAGGCGATCGACTAATTTCACAGAGCAGCAACACGTATCCCTACCGCTGTCTTATAGAATGCTTGCTAAATTACGACATGGAGACATTAAAGTCATCATTCTCTACAGGGCTTTTTTACAAGGATACAGCTGGACACATGGATGTGTTAAACGCTGTAGACGGGGCTAATGATGGTTTAACAGCCAGACAGAGATACACAGCTCTGAGTGGCACGGTGGAGCTCATGGCCCCCATACACAGTGACATGTTTTTTCAGGAAAAGTTAATGCTGAACGGTGTTGATATTAAAATCCGTATGACTAGAGCAAAGGATGCATTCTGTCTGATGCGTGATGCTGCGGACAATGAGTTGTACAAAGTGAATCTTATCTCTGCGTCCTTATTTGTCAAGAAAGTTTCATTGTCACCGGCCGTACGCTTAGGACATGCACAGATACTGCTAACGAACACTGCCAAATACCCCCTGGACCGTGTCACCCTTAAGAATTTTTCCATTCCAGCGGGCTCAAGAGTGTCAAACCATGAAAATCTGTTTCTAGGAACCCTACCCAAGTCTGTGGTGGTAGCGATGGTTGATAATGACTCTTTTACGGGCGACTATGGCAAGAACCCATTCAATTTTAAGAATTATAATCTAGAATATCTGGCAATATATGTTGACGGTGTCCAGTTCCCCACCAAACCATTACAACCGGACTTCCCTAATGGTTGCGTGACTCGTGAATTCTATCAACTGGTGTTATCAACAGGGAGACATTTAAAGAACAGTGCTATGGCCATTGATCGTAACGATTTCCTGAGAGGGTACACTCTTTATGCATTTAATCTGACACCTGACAAGGATAATAGTCAGCATCTATCATTGATCAAGAGTGGTAACATACGCCTGGAGACACGTTTCAGGACCCCGCTGCCTAATACCATCAATCTAATAATTTATGCGGTATATGATAGTATGATTGAAGTGTCCCATCGCAGACAGGTTTTTGTTGATTACTATTAAGCATCATGAATACTGTGGAACTGACAGCCATCATGGATACAATATCAGCAAACACCCATTTTCTAGGTGTTTTGGCTTGTGATAAACTGCCCCAGCAACCTCTACAAATAAGACCTAGTGCTATGATAATTAACACACACCCCTCTGACCAGCCTGGAGAGCATTGGCTGGCAGTTTATATATCATTGGAGAGAGTTGGGTGTTTTTTTGACCGTTTTCCTAAATCGATTTATGACTTTTTAAACATGTCATGTGACGAGATACATTTCTCAGACAAACAAGTTCAGGATGTCACATCGGTCACATGTGGTGAACACTGTATCTACTTCTTAAATCACATGTGTAGAGGCATCACCTATGATATGTTGATATCTAAATATTCTTCTAATCTGTTTAAAAATGACACAATGGTAACACGTTTTGTGAAAAAGTTGCAACCGTGTGTGTGTGTGTTCATAATGTGTTTAGTTGTGTTCAACATGTTCAGACAATTGTGTAAGATTGTGCATGTCAATAAAATGTTGGTCAAATAAATTATCAGAGTTCATGTATCATTACAATCATTTTTATTTAGTCAAGCAAGGGGTTTTAGTCAAACAATAACATAGTCATTCACAGTCATTCACAATAAAAAAAAAATACAAACATTGTATACAAATTGGCTGTAGCAGAAATACATTCACAATGTTAACAAGGGTTAAAAATGTTAAAACAAAAATAAGTTAATAAATGAAATTAAAATAACAAATCTAGCTCCAATCATGCCACAACAAGCCTCTATGAGATTCTGGCCTTGATTTAGACTTGCACCGAGATCGGCTGTCAGAGGCCGTTGTTCCTGAAGCCTCATACTCTAAGAATTTAGGGGCCAGAGCGAGACTGCGCCTAGAAGGGGTTTTAACAGCACCAATGGCAGCATCAACATTTGTTTTAGAATGTTTAACATCACTAATCTCGTCTTTGACATGTCTATTGGGTATTGTAGAAAGCGGTATGTTTAAAACTGAAAAACCCTGCACAAACTCATCCCAACCGTGGGGTCTGTCGCTTGTTTTAGGTGCTTGACTCATGGTCGCTAGTTTAACAATATCTAAAATGTGTGAACCGGTCACGACTGCCCCTTTCAACACAAGTTCCCCAGATTCGTTCCACTCTAATACCCTTGATTTATACATCTTGGCCCAAATATGTTGGGCATTCTTCTTGCTCCTCAGGGGTAAATTATTTAAGACGTCTAAAGCTGTGTTATCTGTAGCAAAAGATGTAGACACCACTGGCTGTGGGGTCGCTTCATCCTCGAGTGTTGAGCTGTTTGGCACAATTAGTTTTAAAGTATTGACATCACTATCCCCCTGTCTGACCAATGTTAAATATCTCTGTAGTAACACAGCGTAATGCTGTGCTTTGTCATGTGGAGTTAAATCGTTTCTATTCAAAATGGTTCTCATCAAATCATCAATGTTATTTTCAGCACTCTGTCTGATAGTCGTTGGACCTCCAACACGTAATTTGTCCACATCTCTTTGCGGCACCAAATACATTTTCTCCATAATGACTAGTAGGTTGTTTGTACACACTTGTAGTATGTCGCTTCAACCCTGTCTCGACAGCAAGCTAGTGATAAATGGTACAGCTATGCTTAAAAGTGGTAATAAAAATCCTCCCTCTTGATTGATAACCCTCTTTTTTCTCGATATAGGAATCTTTTTGTCAGCTATGATTTTCAGATTAGACTTAACCTTTGACAGTCTTTTAAATTGTGTCTTTGATAGAGGAATAGTACCACACAGCACGTTCAATGCGACTTCACACAATGCCTGAATTAGATCTTTTGAAGCATTCTTTAAAATAGCCCGTATTTCCCCCGGCTTAGATTTCATCAACAGTTGTAGTAGCGATAAATGACGTTCTAATCTAGCAGACATTTCAGCCACTCCTCTTCCTCTGTTTGTACACAACCTGATAAGTGGAGCCTAAAGCTGTTCTGAGACGATAGGCCTCTGGCGTTTTAGCTTTATAATCAACCAACAAATACCCATAAGGGGCTTCTGTAGCATCTTTAAATGACTCCATAAAATATTTAGTATTACCAGGATACATTTGTCTAGCCAATACAGAGATTTGATTATTATCACGGGGGTTTTTAAATAACACTAAATAGTTTGTGTTCAAGCTAATTGTCCTACTGGTTTTACCCTGGAAAAACAAATTCTGTACTAGATATAAAACACTGAGATTTCTATGGTGAACATACTGGGTAAAAACCTTCTCAACTGAGACACCTGAGACACCTGGGACACCTGGGACACCTGAGACACTATGTGAGACACTGAGACACTGAGACACCTGAGACACTATGTGAGACACCTGGGGCACCTGGGACACCTGGGACACCTGGGACACCTGAGACACTATGTGAGACACTGGGACACTGAGACACCTGAGACACTATGTGAGACACCTGGGACACCTGGGACACCTGGGACACCTGGGGCACCTGAGACGCTATGTGAGACACTGAGACACTGAGACACCTGAGACACCTGGGACACCTGGGACACTATGTGAGACACTGAAAACACAGACTACTATGTGTCTCTTACTCAACCTCCTCCGCTGCTCCTTTGAAGCTTATAGAAAAGAAGAAAAGAAGGCATCTGTTGTCCTACTCGCTCCTAGTAGAGGAAACCTAAAGCGACGCTCCATATATTTACATGTTATACTTGACTAGCTCTATTGTTTCATGCGGTACCCCATCCATGACAGTTTTTACTCTCCATGGGCATAATTAAAACATGTCAATAACAACACTCAAATTCAACTCGTTAAGTAACATTTTCACTATACACGGGGACATGTTATTTATTTTTTATTTTTTTTGGAAAGATAGGCTTACAGTTAACATGTAAATCGACATCACAAGAAAAAATTGATAAGGAAAGGAAATGATAGCAAACAATTCAAAATAATTCTTCCCCGCCATGATTTAACCCACCATGAATCATTCAGGTTGGTTACATCTTTTTTAAGGTTTTAATCGTATTCCCTTGTATGTCTGCCTCTACGTTGACCGGCAACATATCAAGGAGTGTCTCCTCGAAAGCTCCATCCAGTTTAATAGCGCAGGCCTGTGCCAGGAGCTTGGATGCCACAGTGAATGTCTTCAGTTTTCCATCCGTCTCTGCCGACAGAGTCACTTCCATCTTGCTGGACTTTTGAATCCCTTGTATAGACAGCTTCACAGTCTCCAGGGTAGCAGCTTGGACCTACACACAAAGAAACATATACAGACAGACACACACACAGACAGACACACAGACCAGACACCAGACAGACACACAGACACACACAGACAGCACACACTTCAGGATTTAGGGTTACGTCTCAAACTATAGCAAGCAGTCTCTGAAAAAAGCAGTTCACCAAATGGCATTGCATAGATGGAATGGGACACTGCATAATGATTCAAAAGTTACCCACCGTATCAACCCTGGTTTTGTAAGTTGAGTTGAGAGAAATTATGTTGTGGTACCCTTTGGATTTCACATTGGTCACCCTGACTGTATTTCCAACGGATGCACGACAACTGAGAGCCTTCTCATTCCAGAGACAGACCTCGATAGACCCCGTCTCGTCCTGTAAGGTTAAAATGCGCTGTGGAGTCTTGGCCCTCTGCCATTTCACCTTCCCTTTATTCACTGGGGGCATCTGAGCAAAAACAGAGGGTATAGGTAACCAGGAAACACTGAACAAATAGTTATGTGAAGGTCTTGAAAAAGGTATGGCAACTCACTGCAATTATAGTTCCCTCAATGCTCATCTCAGAACCATCTGGTGACGACTTGGCATCAGCTATGGAGCAGACTGGATCTTGGGGTGGTTCAATGAGCATCCTTGCCTCCATTTCCAGTCTCTGAGGAACATTGACTTGTCTTGTTTTTGAGACCGTGGCACTTCGTGTGAGCATCACCATACCGCGACCCTCACTGAGGCCGTCTAGAAGATAAGAGCTCCCCTCTTGAAAGGTTCCATATCTCTCATCCCCATATACACAAACTTTGATACTTGTTGTGTCATCAGCCAGACCCATGTAGAAACGAACCATTTTTTTTTTTCTTCCTTTGTGTCGTGCATCAGCTGAGATTTTTTAATCACTTTTCCTTTAATTGCTTTACTGCAGAGTCCCGAGCTCTTCAGATCTGCAATGCTTATCTGGACAACACAAAAAGGGGGAAGGGCTTCTGTCAAAGCAGTATCAAACCAATATGTACATTTGACACTTGACTCTCTCACACAAGTTAAGTGAGTAAAGGATAAAACAGTTACCCAAGAGTTGGAGGAGCACGGGGGCTCAAAGGAAGATGAATTCTCCTGAGATGATGGAATAAATAAATTAACAATACATTTTTATTTTCTGTCATTCAAACATAATAGGTAAAACAGACATATCGTGTAAATGTTAAGGGATTTTAGCCAATAGTTGTTTTATTACTGAAAAGATCACACACTACTCCATACCTTGTAGCTTTTATCCCGCCTCTTTTCTGGACCTTAAAAACAAAACATTAAAGGTGTATTCAGCTCATACTGTATACATTAGGCATGGAGAATCTCTCGAAAATCAGCCCACCCCCCCCCGAGAACACCCCTGGCCAGTAACAACATGCTTATATGAAAACTTGGGTAGGACACTCCATTTTAGAAAGCGCATTTTCCAGACCAAAACAGTATTCAAACCTGCTTCTGCCTCCTCCTCGCCTGAGTCTGATTTTGATTCGCTCACATATTTTCTCTTACATCCTGAAAAAGATCATGACAATAATATTTGTATTATAGTATCAAATAACCATTATTGCTATCATTATTCACTTCACAATCAAGGTTTAAACCCAGCTAAATGATAAACAGCAGTCATTCCCCTATGAGTGAGAAACTTTCTCTTTGTGGGGTGGGGGAGGGGGAGGGGTAATATGGCTACAGTAGGCCTAAAAAGTTGGATATGGGCTGTGGCATTTTCTGTAGCATTTCATGCCATATTTTGCTGCAAATCCTGCTGATTGGTGTCTCCTCATTAAATGTAAATGTAAAAAATGTAATTACTGTGGTACGTAAAACTCAAATTAACTGTTAGAACCAGGAAGCGTCCTGTAGGCTTACCTCTTGGGGGCTCATGTTCTTCAGACTTCAGCACAACACGACCAAACGAGTTCGGGGTTATCTTTGCAACACAGGGTTCAGACCTGGGACGATGAGCAGCTAATATTCCTGCCCAAACGTTTTCAGCCCGATCGCCTAGGTCTAGGATGCCTGTATCAAGCCTGTGTACACGCATATAAATGCACACATATTATTAAACAGTCACGCCCCCCCCCCCCCCCCCACACACACACACACACACACACACACACACGCACACACAAACCACCCCAATTCTCCACAGCTGTTTTCATTGTAATAACTTGTATGCATAGTGTAAACATTATTTGATTATTAATCCAACCCCACACAACCCAGAACACACTACACACTACACACACACACACACACGCACACACACACTACACACACACACACACACACACACACACACACACACACACACACACAGCTGTTTTCATTGTAATAACTTGTATACCTAGTGTAAACATTATTTGATTATTAATCCAACCCCACACACCCTCCAGAACACACTACACATTAAAGGCCTTGCCTTACCTTACATATTAACATCCATGGCGATTTCTGGTCTCTGAATGCACTCGAGGCTGGAGAATTCGTCAGGATTTGCGTTCTATCTCTCGCGGAAGTGAAGAGAAGAATTCGACAGACCTTGTGCTCTCTCTCTCTCTCACGAAAGTGTCTGCATCAAGATCTAACTTATATACAATTTAAACAGACCCCCTCCAAACGTCATCATGCTTATTGAAGCATTCGTGAACCTTTTTAAATGAGGGTTAAAATCAACACCTTTATGCGCGTCTGCCGAGGGTGTAATCTGCCGAGCGAACTCACGCTGGGACTAAAGCCAGGCTCCAGGCGCCAGGTGTATCGCTTGAAACTTGTATATCAAATGGTCATATCAACCGTATTAAAACCAACACCTTAACCAAACATTATTTTAGACAGACGTCTGGGCACGCAACACCCCACCACTCCACATGGCACGCTCTCTGTGTGACACCTCGGAGCCCCAGACTTGAATGCCCCAGAATGAAATAAGGCCATACGAATAAATGTTCTTCATGTTAAAACGTTTTATTATAATCGACACAAACCACGGTGTAAACAGTCCCACAAACCACACACACACACACACACACACACACACACACACAAGCACCACACTCTCCGTCTATTTGAACGCGGTGATGAACTTCTCTAAAAGTCTTGTTAATCAACCTCCATCATCTCATCGTCGGGGTAGTGCAATAGTTTCCTGACAGTCGACCATTCAAAAATGTCATCTATCTCAACCATTATTTTCTCCATAATGATCCACTCATCCCAGGTCACTAACATTTTAAGATGCCCCCACATAGCGACATATTCCATGTTGAATGTATATCTATTTCTGCCAATACCACCGTAACACAACGCCACATTTTTCATTGCATTAGTCGGTTTGTACTTAGAACCATTGTCAATGTCCTGGATGCAACTCAAACACACATAGTATGTCATTTCAGGGTTGTCAGCAATCCACAATGTTTGACAGGGAGGGTCCGTTTCTCCAGCCATTTTAGGCATCACATGATTACGTAGCATTCGCCAATCTCCTGCACTGAACGGCACAACTGCAGTCGTTTGATCATGCTTGCTGCCTGCTTCTAACACATAGAGCTGCACAACACGGTCATCATTGTTGAAGGAATAGCAGGCGGTGCGCCCCTCGTTCAAACTGACAACGGCAGTGATATTTACAGCCTGTGATTTCATGAAAAGCCCGAATGTCTGATCACGATAATCCTTCTTATTCCTCTTCCGCGGTGCCAACACTAGGGATCCCAGACGGTCGATCTCGGCGTCTTATCCGATGGCATTGAAATCCATACATGCGAAATCATCACAAGTAGCCATTGTTGAGTCTTTGACATTTAAGTGATGGACACAGCTAGACTATTTAAACACATTTCAACCCTTGCCAGTCATTTGGGGCAACCCCTCCTAAACACCTACGTCAACTTTCGTTTTGGCCCACCCCTCCGTTTGGGGGGTGTTCTGAACAAATGGCGGGGGTAAATAAACCCACAACGCGGGGGCAAATAAACCCCCCCTTCTGTAAAAGATCTTATGTTTTATGACCCCCCCCCCCCCTCATAAAAAAAGATCAAAGGAATCGAGATCAAAGAAAAGAGGAGAATACTAACTACTCCCTGTCACAAATGTTTACTGATTTCTTAAAGCTTACTGTTTTCTTAAAAACATAACAGAATGTGTATGTGTCTAACGTTGCGCAAGATTAAGGCTGCTCTCACAGGTGGATACAGCCGACAAAGTGTGCAACTACTCTCACCATGACTAACGGCCGGGGGGGGGCAGAAGAAGAAGATAACACACAGTACACTCGCACCCACACAAGGAGTTGAAGGCCACATAGCTAACTAAAACACTTGCTACAAGTCAAATGGTCACAGCTGCAACATATTTAATGCTGACAATTTAAAAACTACCAGATAGGGGGAGGAGGGACAGCCCAGCCCCAAATGTTAAATCAAATGTATTATGTACCAAGGCGAAACTGGGTTCTTGTCTGGTGAAGCTTAACCTATTGACGGCTAGCTGATACTGGCCTGCGGAGGTGAAACTAGATGGGACCACTTTTCCATGGAAATGAACTATTATTGCTTGCTGATGTGCTTGAATAAATATTCTCTTAATGAGCAGTTCAGTAGTGGTGCCTAATATTTGATTGGATCATTTTATCTTAAGAAGTTACATCAAGGACGTCTCGTTGAGATTAAACGAACTCGCTTGTAAGTGACGACTCAATTAAATCAATTCTGGAGAAGTTGATCGCCTTACAACACACTTTTTATTGCATTTCGTTGTCTGAATCTAATCTAAAATCTCATCTAAAAAAGTATATAGGCTATAAAATGATGGTGCATTTTTTCTTATGATTACTGATGGATAGATGATTCACTTAGACAGATATATATTGTAAATCGATTTGCATGAAGGCTTCGGTTAAATGTAAAAAAAAAAAAAAAAAAAAAAACTCTAGCTGGCTGCCTTAACCCCTGCTCCAGCCATACCGCTGTGTTGACAGCAATGCAAGTTGATAGACATACCTATTTTATTTTATTTTTTACACTTTTTAATTAATTTATTTATCACACTCGGAATTCGACGTTTTGCAGAATGAGTGTTTCTGGTTTCGCCAACCAACCAGGTAGCGGTATTGCCCTGCCTTCCCCTACCATCCTAGGTTTCGCAAATTCGCGCCCTGAAATAAAAACGATCAAAATCATCCCCCTTCTAAAACTGGCATCCCCCCTTTCCATCCCTTATGTCATTTTATCAATTATAATTGTGTTCATTCATTCATTCATAAGCCGTAGAAGACACCAACATCTATGGACCAACGCCCTACCAGGCCGTGTTGTATCTGTACCTACCAGACTGTGTTATATCTGTATCTGTACTGTACATCATGAAGTTATCTGGTGTGTGTTCTTTAAGATATGGTATTACTGATATTTCAACATTTAGTTTTACGCATATTGAGTAAAATATTGTGGGCGAGGGGGCACGTACACATGCAATGACATTTTTACCAAGTCACTGACACTGAAGTCACTGACGCTGTGGGGATGCTAAAATTGTCCCTATATGATTAATTCCACCTTCCCCCCTGATTTTCTGCTAGTACTGGTTGTCATGATCAAACGTTACAAATGCAACTTACCGAGAAGCCACCCTTCTCTGCCCTCTCCCGCTCACTTGGCTTAACTCAGCCGCTATTATTGAGCCGCTATCACAGGGCGTAAATACAAAGCTCTTTCACCTGCGTTCAATTTCAAGTATATTTGGTATTTAGAGACTTTAGTACGTACACAATTTTAAACAAGCGCAACCCGTTTTATAAATAATGCTTACGTCCATTTAGAAAAGTCAAAGATGACGTTCAAGTACTTTTTTTTATAAATGAGGCCCGAGGTCTCTCAAATATTTACTTAACCATGACCTGGTAGGGCTTTGGCATAAACAAAGTTAGAATCATCATGGGGAGTGATGAGGGGTTGATGTCTGTATGACTCCTGTTTTAATCAGTGTACCTTCAGTAACCTTGTACCACCATCAGAGTTCAGAAATAAACAAAAGCAAAGGTCATTGTAGATCTATGTCATTATGCAACATTTTGCAACTGATTACACCCTTCAATGAAACTCAGCGACTGTAATTAGTATATACTGTAGATAGTATAAATAAACACCTACAGCAGCAGCAGCAGCAGCAACAACAACAACAACAACAACAACAACAACAACAGCAGCAACAAGGTATGAAGGGAATTGGTGAAAGAGAAAATTAGAGTCATAGACCCACATGACTCCCCTTCCATCAGAGACACACGCGCGCCCATGCACACACAATGTACTGTTACTATACTGTCTCCACATTGTCCCTGAAGGTGTCAGAGGTCTCTGAGAGCCTGAGAGGACGACGTATATAGGACAGCATGCAAGGGCGCACTCCAAAAGCTGGATGTTCTCTACCACTCTGCTATCCGGTTTGCCACTAATGCCCCTTTCAAAACACACCACTGCACTCAACTGGCCATCCCTGCACACCCATCGCAATATCCACTGGCTCATGCTTATTTACAAAACTCTCCTTGGTCTGTCCCCCTCCTACCTGTGTCACTTGCGAGGTAAATCACAAGGCACAAGGTAAATCTTCATTCAGGGCTGCTGCAGCCAATGATTGGAACAATTTACAGACAGTCAAACTGGACACTCATATCTCCAAATCATGGACATTCTCACTGACACATGCAACTGTTTCTCAACCCTCTAGTGTTTTTCCAAACCTTCCCTGTTGGCTGCTTACTGTCTGTCCCATGCATGCCTGTTGACTTCCTGTGTCTGTCCAAATGTGCATATGTATGTATTGCTATTTTTTAAAATTCTGTTAGTGTGCTTTCTGTTGTGCGTAAGGTTGTGCGCGTTTATGTGGATGTGTGACGCTGTCCTTTTAAGTTATATAATGATGCTGTGACTGTAAGTGGAGGAGGTGTGGAGATGTACGTATGTTTCTATCTTTTAACTGTGCTGGAAATGCTTGGATGTGTGCGCTGTCTGTCGTGTGTTCTTTGTTTTTAAGATGTAACCTGATTTCTTTTCAGCCCCCTCAAGAGGCTTTTGTCTTTTGCCAGGCTGCCAATGCAAATAAGAATGTGTTCTTATTGGCCTGCCTGGTTAAAGGTTAAATAAAATAAAATAAAAAATGATCAATGGACAGAGGTAGTAACAGGAATGAAACTCAGTATTATGAACAGGAGTTCAGAGCAGAGCTGCAACGGAGTAGAGACATGAGACTACAAGGATAGTAACTGTTACTGTTGCTACCTCTGTCCATTGATTTCTCATTTCTTTGACCTCTCACCCTACTTGTTCAAAAAGGCTGTCAAACAACACCTATTCCTTGATCACAATTGATTTACCTACGTAATGTGTTTCTCTGTATGTAAAGTTTACTATCTTTGTTCTTTATTGATCTCTTTATTTTGTTCTGTCATTTGTATATTTTTCCTTGATTTCTTTTTTCATTACCTGTTAATCAAATTCTATGATCAAGGGAGACGCTCGATAAGCCCCTCAGGGATTCTTGTCTTCCTTGCACCTACTCTACCTATGATGTACTACGGTTATTGTATGTATGAGTTGTTTTTTTACTGTGTGCTAAATAAAATTAAAATAAAAACTGAGGGAATGAACACAGAACAGTGAGGGGAGGGGCTCAGAGTTGTGTTACAGCAGAGGACAGGATGGAAAAGCAGCTCATATAGAAAAGATGCATGAACACATGGAAAACAACAGAGAGTAACAGTAGAGTATAGAAGGAGTAATACTATTACTGTAGTAGTCACCTGTGGCGTGGTGGTTTCCCGGGAGATGACTAGAGCTCCATGAGACAGAGCAGGGGCACAGAGGCAGACACAGCCCCACAGCAGCACCACGCTCCGCACTCCAGACATGACCAAACCGCAGCTGAAAGCTGACTTCACTGGCCAGAAAACGGCTGTAGTCGACCCTGAACTACTGCTCAACATACAGGAGGACGGACAGTGTGTGTGTGTGTGTGTGGGTGGGTTTATGTGTGCACATATTGGTTTGCCCTGACCCTAACCCTAACTGCTCACATACGCAATCTGCTGAGCTCAACCCTCTACTTATCTCAATGAATCTACATTAATAAAAAGAAGGGGAAAAAAAGTTAAAAGAGTAGGAAAATAGGAGTATTAGTGATTGTATTCCAGGTTAAAAGGATTTTCAGCTGTCGTTTATAATGGTGTACTGAGTCCACCTCTCTAATATCTTCTGGCAGGGAGTTCCACATTCTGGAACGTAGGGTTAGGATTAAATCAAGCATGTCCCGATCACTGTGGACACTCAATTTAGCCTTTGCACTACTGCTGTTTGCACATACCCGTGGTCATTGTGAACACTAAATATATGTAGCCTTTGCACTACTGCTGTTGCACATACTTACTTTTGCAATCCATATTTTTGCACATATTTTGTACATACCCTTTCATATTAGTCTCTAATTATACATTTGTATATCCCATAAATGTACATAGCTTATTGTTATCCATCTCTTGTATATACATACTACCTATGATACTTATCATACTGTACTTATCATTTCATAACTGTACATATCCTATTTTCTACAATCATGCTGTTGAGTTTGCACTACATCACTATTTGCACTTCTGGTTAGATGCTAGATCTAATCTAATCTAATCTAATACAATATAATATAATATGTGAAATGTATTATGGAGTCCTTGCCATTGCCAAACTATTTGATGTTCTTATGTACAGTATATTATGTATTATGCTAGGGTTCATGTGTTCTTTAAGTGTACTTTTTGTATGCAATATATTTTCAAAATAAGAAATTGCGAATTTGCTATTGCCATTTTCTAACTTGTATATATTGTAAATAATAGCCTATGCTTGTGTGCACTGGCATGTGAGAGATGCAATCCCAGCTCCATGATTGTATGCACCTGTGACGTTATTTGTCTATTGGATACTTGTACAAATTTGAAAAAACTCATGTCTGGAAACACCCTGATGCAGGTCTGTTGACCGAAACGTTGGTATCTTTCTCATATGAACTAGGAAGAAAGCCTGTTAAGTTTTATTTCCTTTTCAATGTTTATTAATTTACCCCTACTCCGTCTCTTTCTGTATGTTATCAGGGTGTATTACTAGGTTCTGTCTGTATGTTGACAGGGTGTATTACTAGGTTCTGTCTGTATGTTGACAGGGTGTATTACTAGGTTCTGTCTGTATGTTAGGGCTATTTGGTGGACACCTAAATATTCGCAGTATGATTCCTAAACGTGGAATCACAACAACTGGAGCATCTACTCTGCAATTCTAATATTGACTTTCTAGGTCTGACAGAAACTTGGTTAACCCATTCCTCTCCACAGGCAGTAATAACCATGCCTGGCTATAATGTTTTTAGGAAAGACAGGGACCAAGACAGGCATGGAGGGGCTTTGCTGTACGTCAAAAGCTCCTTGAAATGTACTCACATCGAATGGCCAAGAGAAGTAGATTTGGAATGTGTTGGTGTGAACATCTCACTCTCTCCTGAAATGTCCCTTTGTGTCATTTGTATTTACAGGAAACCCTCAACAAAGGTAGACTTCTATGATGAGTTGAAGGTCGCCCTCAATCACTGTGATTCTAAGAAGGAAATAATTGTTGTTGGTGACCTTAACATTAACTGGGATGTAAATAAGGAAAGGAAAAATCTCAAGCAGATCACTGATTACTTGGGTTTTACTCAACTTATAGAAAAGTCTACTAGGATAACTCCTACTTCAAAAACTAGAATAGATCTATTGTTTACCAATCGACCAGAAATAATAACTAAGACCTATCATTTTTTGACCGGTCTATCCGATCAAAATGCAATTTTCTTTTCAAGAAAGCTAACAAAACAATGATTCTCTAATTCATTAAAATCTAGGCCTACTGTGTATCAGAACACAGTTCCAAAGAGTCAACAGCACCATCTTGTGGCAGCACTTAAAGAGCAGGACTGGAGTAAAGTTCTCCTGAGTAAGGACATAGAGAGTGGCTGCGATTAATTTTTGGCAACAATTAATGAAGTTGTGTTGTCCTTTACCAAGACGAGGAGTCAAAATAGAAGAAAGAAGGACATGTTATCCTGGTTGAACGATGAATGTAGGAGACAGATGAAAGAAAGCGACCTTCTGCTCAAAACATTTCTGAATTCTGGCCTGACTGATAGGCTGACAGGCAGACAGACAGACAGACAGACAGAAATTCACTTCAATGAGGAATAAAGAAATAAATACTAAGCGAACGGCCAAAGCGAATTATTTTATGGACATGATCAAAGATGCTAAAGGGAATGGTAAGATAATTTGATAAGCAAAATATTAATAAACTAATTGGTCGACAAAACAAACAAAGAACTCAAAATTAATAATGAAATAGTGAAAAACCCACTGACTTTAGCCACTCAATTAAATTGTTTCTTCTTGGATTCTGTCCAGGAGATAACACAGTGTTTTACCTCATCTGGGGCCTCATTCATAACGGGTGCTTAGATCAAATGTTGATCTTACCCGTGTCGTACGTAGAAAACCACGTCAACGTAGTGATTTATAACATTTCAACGTGAGTCAATTTGATCGTGGAAACGATCGTAGCTCGACGTCGAGTATTCAACTTGCTTACGTACATTACCTACTGGTTATGCGGAGTTATTACAGGCATGTGAGCTGCACTGGAAAAACGTTGCCTACTGTAATTCATGCAAGTGGCTCGTAATAAAATTAACGATGTTGTTATCAGCCGAGAAAATGAGTTTAATTCAAGATTGAAAGGGAACTAATGTTTATGATTGTATTTCAGTCTTTCTTTATATCCCTCCGGAGCTGTCTATCTCTCTTCAACATGCCTAATTGCCCGGCCACGCGCTAAATGATACTGGATTTCGAGTTGAGTCGGGATGAGGGGGAATGGCATCCCCCCTGAAATAAAAACAGTCCAAATCATCCCCCGTCTAAAACTGCCATCCCCCCTTTCCATCCCTTATGTCATTTTATCAATGAACGTGGTATTACTGCCCTCTCCCCTTCCAGACGCACGCCTACCCTATAATATAGTATTAACGCCCTGTGATAGCGGCTCAAATAGCGGCTGAATGAAGCCAAGTGCTATAATATAATATAATACAGACAGTATATAATATTGTCAGTATTGTCTGTCTGTATTATATTATATTATAGCATTTGGCTTCATTCAGCCGCTATAATTGAGCCTCTATCACAGGGCGTTAATACAAACCTCATTCACCTGCGTTCAATTCCAAGTATGTTTGGTATTTATAGAAGGAAGTGTAGCCGTACAGGATATACTAGGACCCTTGAGTACACAACAAGAGGAGGCGATATACAGTATATTGCAACCATAAGTTTATTAACAATTCATAAAAAACCACCTGCACCAGGATCAGGACGAGTAATATTAAAAGTATAAAATCAATCTCTAAGGCAGAGTGGTCAGGCGGCACCAGTCACAGCCACTATGCTTTGGGACAACGATACAGTTGGGACCAGTTTGGCTCCCCCTGATGGAGAGTCTGAGTAATGCTGCTCTAAAATAACACTGCACACAGTAAACCACAGAAAAACCGTATCACTGCAAATACACTGCAAAACGTATCACTGCAAATACACTGTTAAATAACGTATGGGGTAGGCTGTACCCAATAAGGCATGCGAAACACTGCACACTGCAGCTGACTACACTGGTCCTACCTGAACTATACTGTTACCTCCAAGCGGGCAGCCGAGACTAGGCTTCTAACCGGAACTCTGCTAAAAATACTAGTGTACCTAAAACTACTAAACCTGATGGTGAGGATAGTTCGAATGGATAGCGCCGCCCACTCAAGGCCCAACCCACAGTCTCGTCTAATCGGGAGCGGGGTGAGAGGGAATCCCAGCACTTCAGTGTCAGTGATGTCGCTCAGTCTTGCGACTCTCGGTGGAAGTCCAGGGAGCGGGTTGTTCGCGATAGGCGCCCGTGGATAGGTGTTGATCGTTCCCGCAATCCTCGATCGTCGCCCGGCGTTCGGCGATGGTTGGCTGGTCCGGTGTGCTGCGGGTAGGGGGAGGGGGAGGCAGAATCAGTCGTCAGACACATACAAAAGGAGAAAACCGGTGTTGCTCAACTCACACACAGGCAAGGGTAGTACGACTTCCCTTTACTGTGATGAATTGAGGGCGTTGTATAAAGTCTCTCGGGTGGTGTGGAATCGTAGGTCCGTTCCCGTCGTTCGAGCCCTCGATGGCCGGTGCGTGGAAGGAAGGTCCCCTCTCTCGTGGAACGGAAGCACCGGCATTTATACTCACAATCATGGGAGTGATTGTGATTGGGACCACCTGTGGAGAAGCAGATGGACGTACACACAAACACTCATTCGCACCACTACGTTCTGACACGCCCACTCATTCATACCAGTCATTCCAACCCGCTTCAGAAGCACGTACGCAACTTTAAACCATCTCAGCCCGTTTTATAAATAATGCTCACGTCCGTTTAGAAAAATGTGCTTACGTGAAAGTCAAAGATGACGTTCAAGTATTTCTTTATGAATGAGGCCCCTGATGCCACCCATAGTACTATTAATCATGCACAGCCTATTTTCAATTTAGAGGAAATAACAGAGTTGGAGGTGACCAAAATGATTGATACACTCAACAGTTCCAAAGCTAAGGATGCTTATGGGCTTGATACCAATTTTTTTGAAAACCCATAGAGACTCTTTGGTCCCCCCAATTACACACTGGGGCCTCATTTATAAAAAAGTACTTGAACGTCATCTTTGACTTGCACGTAAGCACATTTTTCTAAACGGACGTAAGCATTATTTATAAAACAGGCTGTGCTTGTTTAAAATTGCTTACGTACTAAAGTCTATAAATACCAAATAAATACTTGAAATTGAACGCAGGTGAATGAGCTTTGTATTTACGCCCTGTGATAGCGGCTCAATTATAGCGGCTGAATTAAGCCAAGTGAGCGGGAGAGGGCAGAGAAGGGTGGCTTCTCGGTAAGTTGAATTTGTAACGTTTGATCATGACAACCAGTACTCAAGTTGTAAAAGAAAATCAGGGGGGATGGTGGATTTTATCATATGGGGATAATTTTAGCATCCCCACAGCGTCAGTGACTTCAGTGTCAGTAACTTGGTAAAAATGTAATTGCATGTGTGCGTGCCCCCCCCCCTCGCCCACAGTATTTTACTCAATATGCGCAAAACTAAATGTTGAAATAGCAGTAATACCGCGTTCATTGATAAAATGACATAAGGGATGGAAAGGGTTTTAGAAGGGGGATGATTTTGATCGTTTTTATTTCAGAGGGGATGCCATCCCCCCTCATCCCCCCTCAACTTGAGTGCTGATGACAACTAACCAGGCAAATGCTTATACTGTAATAGGCTACTATAATGGTCTTATTCTTATCAGGTGACATTGAAAACATGGCTGCTCACTCCCTTTGCGAACCCCCAGACACCGGAGGAAAATCCAGTATAATTTAGCTCATGGCCGGGCAGCGTCCTAACGATTCCCACCGTAGTTGGGGTAGACCACGCCCTCCGCCACGCCCAGCGGGCTCCGCCACGCCCAGCGGGCTCGACTCGCCGCCCCCAGGCTGCGCATCTCTTTCCTCGCTGCAAGATGTCGATGCCTCGCTACAAGATGTCGATGCAAGACTGCCGCACTTATGCTGCGCCCGCGTAGGTTTCATTTATCAACGTTTCTAAAGTTAAAATATGAACTCCATGTGCATTGTGAAAAGTACATATTTGGGTCTTTCATTCATGATTTTGGTTATTGCTCCTACGTTTTGAACCTAACACTTCATCATCATCATCATCATCATCATCATCATCATTCTCCTTGGTAATTTACAGACCATCAGTGAACCCTGTCACTGTCAGTAGCACTCAGGTCAGTGTGTGCTCAGATGTCAGGGAAAACGTGGAGGAATATCCTCAATTGAAGGTATAACGTTAAAGTTTAGCAGGGCTTTTTCATGTACTGTAGCCTACTTGTCCTTCAGACAAGTGAACTCATCACAAGGAAAAAGTAATGTGTTCACACATTATGTAGGCTACAAAGTCAAGCCCTTCAAATTACATTGCTGTTAGCATGTAAATATGAAATATGATGACAGTTATGACCAGAGAAGACCGGATTGCTTATTGTTGAGTACTAGCTTGTTATTGACAGATTGAGCCCTAAAGTGTTTATTTATGAACCTAGCAACTGGAAGAAGGGAACTGATGAGAATCGCAATAAGTCATCATTGTAGGATAAGGTTATGAGGTAAAAGTCCCAATGTATATCCGTCCATACTAATTGTATTTTCTTCCTCTGTGGCTTCCATCTGCAGAGTTGGCTACCCCCTGATCACACATACCATGTGTGCAAATACATGGACCTGCCATCACCAAGGGATCATGCTTCATTTGAGGCACAAATTAGAGTCCAGGTCAGGACAGAGGACGAGGCAAGGGAGTGGGTGAAGGCAGCAAAACACTCCGGGGTAACATGGAGGGTCCAAAGAACCATGCCATGTCTGGCAAAGCGCGTTCTTTTCAGGGTAACAGTTAAAATGTCTTGTGCCTGCTCCAAACAGTCACGTATCAGGCGGATGGCATTCACATAGGTTCTCAACTCCTTCCACTTTACGTTTATATAGTGAATATATGTTTTGTTTAGGTGGACTACAAGTGTCAGCACCATGTTGATGTGAGGTCTATGACGGCCAATTCGAGACCTTCATCTAAAAACACATGCTGTCCAGCCACAATGTCTCTCACCCTGAAACAGTGCCAGCCTCTAAGGCGGCGGATTAGCCGGTGAGTTGAGAGATGTATGCAGGTCTACTGTACGCTGATAATCATGTTGTTATATTCATCCTTGGCTTAAACTTAACATCCTCGTTAGCAGAGTATTTTTTTCCATTTTAAACTGTCCTGTATCAGCTTCTCTCACTCCAACCATCTGCATGTCCACCCTCACCACACCATATACCTTCTTTTAGGCCTCCGCCTTTTCCTTCAGCTCTATCTCCAGCATCCTTACCCCTACCAGCTTGTCTCCTATCTGCCATGTCCAAAACCAAGCTCTGCCTCTTGTTTAGTTATTTGTCAGACAATGCCACCACGTGTAAACTTTCCTTTTCACTATTGGTGGTAGAATTCTGGTAGCATTCTGTCACAAATCATTCTTAAGACACTTCTCCACCCACTCCACCCAGCTTGCACTATCTTCTTCACCTCTATTTTACGCTCTCCATTACTTTGGATAGTTGACGCCAAGTATTTCAACTCATCCACATCCTCCTTGTTACCTCACCAATCCACTGATTCCCTCATTCACTGGCTCAAACTTAACATAATGTTGATATGATTCTGTCAACAGCTGCAAGGACAGACACATGCCTGACTTCCCATTGGAAGTCAGGGTAAAGAACACCCACAACCACAACCTGTTTGTGGCCGAGGCCCTTGGGCATAGAGATGTGGGGAAGGCATCAATTGAGAGGCTGACGAGGCTTTTTGAAATCGGCCACTCTCCCACATCAGCACTTTGTGTGTTGAAGCACGACCTGCAAATGCAGTATGGCGTGAGATATGTCCATGCCTCAGCGAACAGAGAGATCTGCCCAGACCTCCAGTTTGTCCAAAGGTGCACCTTTTTTTTAAGATCATATTGTAGTTATTATGTATGTATTGTCAAAAGACCCCTCACATGATTGGGGTTGAGACTGTATAATACTATGTTGATGATGGTTGTGTATGTGTCACACATTTGAACATATATGAGCAGTGGAGTGGGATGTATAGTTTGAAACGGTATACAGCATGCATATTATAACTTTATTGGCTAACATTTTTTTGTTCAGACTCTTCCAAAAGGTGTGCAGGGGAGAGTATGGTGCACAGCAAGGCCCTTCTATGCTGGAAGCTCTGGAACGACAGGTGGTGGAGTACAACACCAAGTGTGGAGAAGTGTGTGCCAGGATGACCACTTCCTCTGCTGGAGCTCCTCTCATCGCGATATGCTCCCCACTGATGAAACGCCTTCACACCAACAAGCACAGTGGGGAGCTCTGCTTCATCGACTCCTCGGGGAACATGGACAGAGAGAACTGCCGGGTCTTCCTCCTCCTCACACACACATGTGCAGGTGGCCTTCCCCTTGGGATCATCATCACTCAAGCGGAGGACAAAGGCACAATCTTTGAGGGGCTGGAGCTGCTGAAAGGGCTCATTGGAAGGGAAGGCTTTGCAGGGAAAGGACAGGCAGGACCTGGCGTGTTCCTGACAGATGACTCCAGTGCAGAGAGGGGAGCTCTAAAGCAGGCATTTCCTGAGGCTACACTGCTGCTCTGCTCCTTCCACCTCCTCCAAGCTACCTGGAGGTGGCTGTGGAGTAAGGAGAGTGATGTGGAGAAGGGAGACAGGAAAACCCTCTTTGCCTTCATCAGGGACATGTTGTACAGCAGGGAGGTCTCTGAGGTAGACAGGCTGTACAGGCAGGCCAGGGAAAATCCAGTTGCTGTCAGGTTAGTGTGGAGTTTAGAGACAGTTAGCTTTACAATAGTGAAGATACTTAGTTGACAAATGGTAATTTCACACATTTCATGCCTGTAACATTGCATACATACAGAAGGAGATGCACCTCTATAGTTAATGTAATACACTTTTTGTCTTGTAATCCATTCCAGGTACCGTAAATACCTGGTCTACCTGGAGCGGCTGTACAACAGGAGGGAAGACTGGGCGCTGAGCTTCAGAGTGGAGCTGCGTACTCGAGGGAACGACACAAATAACTTTGTGGAGGCGGCGATGCGTGTCCTCAAAGACAAGATCATGCTGAGGACCAAAGCGTTCAACCCTCCGCAGCTCTTTGATATGCTCACCTCCCGGCTGGAGACATACTATGTAGCCCGCATCACTGATGTTGCCCTTGGCCACAGAGAGGCTTTCCAGCGTTCCCGCTTCTTGGCTCATGACAGCAGCATTGAAGCCAGCGACATTCAGCAGGTAACAGTTTTAAATACTACTACTACTACTACTACTACTACTACTACTACTACTACTACTACTACTACTACTACTACTACTACTACTACTACTACTACTACTACTACTATTAGATTCACAGAAACTTTCAACACTGAGTTAGTGTTTAAACAGAATCTTCTCTTTCTTAATGTCTGACAGATTGAGGAGAAGCTGTTCAAGGTCAAGGGGTCGACAGCAATGTATGAGGTGGACATGGAGTCTGAGCTGTGCACCTGTCCAGCTGGACAGACAGGGGCACCATGCAGGCACCAAGAAGCAGTGGTGCAACACTACCACTGCTTGTCCAACAATTACATTCCCACTACTGCTGAGCAGAAAGCTGAGCTTCTGAAGCTCACATCAGGAGGTAATTTTGGGTTTTTATGATTTATAATGATAACATAATAATAATTTATTGCATTTATAGAGCCCTTTTCCATCAAACAATGCTCAAAGTGCAGTGGGAGAGGAAGAAGGGGCACACCACATCACAACCAATGTGTAGCGCCCACCTGGGTGATGCTTAGGCTGCAGCTTGTGCACACTACAGCTCACCACACATCAGCTAGTGAAGAGGTGAAGAAGAGGGTAAAAAGGAGAAGGGGGACAAGGAAGGACTAGTACTAGATTATTTGTATGAAGATGTCAGCGGGTACGCAGGCAGGCAGGCATTGGACAGTACTAATGCGCGATCGTGGAGGCAAAGAACCTTAGCTAATTACTGCCCTAATAACACAGTTGCCTACCAAAAACAAAGAAATACTCCTACAGTAAAATATAAATTATTTGTGCTTTGCTATGTTTACGTAACCCAAACAACGTGCCTACTGTCAGCTGTCCACACCTTTGGAAGGAGCAGTACTCTGACCAGCAGACGGGCAGTCACTTTGAGGCGGGCCGCCAAACGGCCAGGCCCAATGATTGGCTGCCAGCCCACAGCTGTGGCACGGAGGAAGCAGAGCTGCGGCTCAAAAAGGCGCTTGTCTGCTGGGCGACCAGTCAAGCGGCACAACTTGACTTCTGCAGTGGCCTCAAACACCAGCCTGGCCAAAAAGCACTGAGGAACTGCCCCTCATCCACTACAGAGACAGGACGCTACCGTACAGTGCCCCTCATCCACTACAGAGGCAGGACACTACCGTACAGTGCCCCTCATCCACTACAGAGGCGCGACACAGTGGATTACAGTGCCCCTCTCTCATCGTTCCTTCGAGGCAGGACATAATTTTATATTATTATATTATATATTATATTTTATATTTTATAGTTTTATTTATTTATGTATTGAATGTTTTCTGTCTGCCCTACTAAGCTGTTTGACAACAAAATTTCCCCATTGGCGACAATAAAGGTTTTTTCATTCATCATATTTTGGTGCTCCTTTACCCCTTTGTATATATTGAAGACCCAAAGACGGCTCAAAAGGACAGTTTTGACTGCCATTGTATTTAATAGGCCTGCTATTGTCAATCTGTTCACTTCAATCTGTTCATATCAATAGGCCCTTTTCAATCAGTTCATATCAATCGGTTCTTTTCAATCAGTTCATTTCAGGTTCTAATGTTCATTTTTACAAATCTATACAAAACCTGATCTCACATGTTTTATCCTCAAGAGGATACATAGGCAGAACAACTGAAATAAATGAAACTTTAATCGACTCAAAAACTGCTTAGCTGGTGGGATGGACTCACACTCATGGACGCACATTTGCCATGTCTCTCCTGTGATGTTTTTATGCTCTGATATTGTAATTTAATGTAACTTATCGCTCGTCTCGTTAAGAGAGGTCAGGGAATCTTTTTTTACAGCTCACTTTTCTGGCCCCTCTGTTGTCCTCTACCTCTGTTTTACTAGTTCTGGTGAATAAATATCTGATTTGTGTTTCAAGTACATGGTGGACATTAGGAGTACGCTACAGTGACATATTACGTGGTTGATTGAAAATGTATGCCGTTTCGGAGTCGAGCCCGCTGGGGGCGTGGCGAGCCCGCTGGGGGCGTGGCGGTCTACCCCAACTACGGTGGGAATCGTTAGGACGCGGCCGGGCAAGGTCCGTTGTGGAGCGCACTATAGGCATGTTGAAGGGGAGATAGACAGCTCCGGAGGGATATAAAGAAAGACTGAAATACAATCATAAACATCAGTTCCCTTTAAATCTTGAATTAAACTCATTTTCTCGGCTGATAACAACATCGTTAATTTTATTACGAGCCACGTTCACTTCGCATGAATTACAGCAGTGCGGCTCACATGCCTGTAATAACTCTGTATAACCAGTAGGTAATGTGCGTACGTAAAGTCAATACCTGACGTCGAGCTACGATCGTTTCCACGGTCAAATCGACTCACGTTGAAATTGTATAAATCACTACTTTGACGTGGTTTTCTACGTACGACACGGGTAAGATCAAATTTGATCCAAAGTACTTTCTATAAATGAGGCCCCTGGTCAATTCGTCTTTCAGGGAATCAACTGTTCCATCAGCATTGAAGGTAGCCACGGTTGCCCCAATCTTTAAATCTGGACAAAAAACGGACATTGCTAACTACCGGCCAATCAGTATCCTCCCAGTCATATCTAAAGTAGCTGAGAAGTGGGTAGTAAAGCTATTGAATGAACATCTAAATAAAAGCTGTACCCTTTTGCACCCCATGCAATTCGGGTTCCACGCCCATCATTCAACAGAATCGGCAAACTGTATGTTCTTAGAAAAAGTAAAATACTCACTGGACACAGTTATGTGTTGGTGTCTGCGTTGGTTTGAAGCAATGACCCATGTTCAAGACTGGTTAAAGAAATCATGTCTTTCACTTAATACCAAGAAAACAGTGTGTATGATGTTCACAAAGTCACCAGTAGAGGTCTCACACATTGTGACCACAATGGGATCTCCTCAAGGAGGACTTGGCGGAGGTCTTCAAAGCCGTCTACAGGGAAGGGAGGCTTGGAGAGTCAATGAGACAGAGTACGGTCACACTGATCCCCAAGAAAGGGGACCTCAAGGACCTCCGGAACTGGCGCCCCATCAATCTCCTCCCAGTGGACTATAAAATTATGACAAAAGCCCTCACCCAACGGTTTCAAACCCTCCTCCCCTCAGTTATAGCCCCTGACCAGACCTGTAGCGTCCCCGGTAGGTCCATCAACGACAACCTGCTCCTGGTGAGAGACCTCATCCTGCACTCCCAGGAGCGGAGGTCCCCTTTAGGCCTTCTCAGCCTGGATCAGGAGAAGGCCTTTGACAGGGTTAACCATGGTTTCCTGCAGAGGGTGCTGAGAGGCATGAACTTCCCCCAGCACCTGCTCAACTGGACCGAACTCTGCTACAACAACATCACGAGCAGAGTTCGGATCAACAACCAGTTGACAGACCCCTTCCCCATCAAAGCTGGAGTACGGCAGGGATGCCCCTTGGCCCCTCTACTGTACGTCATCTACCTGGAGCCGTTCCTACGGAAGATCAGGAGCTCCCCCAACATCATGGGCTACCCTCTACCAGGGGCCCGGGGGGAGAGGCTCAAGGTGGTGGCGTACATGGACGACATTACCATCGTCGGCACGGATAGTCGCTCCATTTCCACAGCAACGAAAGTGGTGGAGGACTACTGTGCAGCCACTGGCGCCCTGATCAATAGGAGTAAGTGTGAGCTGTTTCTGTCGCAGCACTGGCAGGAGAACCTGGCAACCTCCTTCCCTGTAAAGACGGAAAACATTAAGCTGCTGGGGATCACCTACCAGAAAGATGGAGGAGCCTCCGGCAGCTGGAAGGAGACCATCCGCCAGGTCCAAAAGAAGATCTGTGAGTGGAGTGCACGGCCTCTCACAATGACAGGCAAGATCCTGGTCCTGAAGGCTATTGTTCTTCCCATTCTCCTTTACCTGGGCAGGGTGTTTCCCCCAGACAGAGCAGTATCCAAAACCATCGAAAGGATCATGTTTACCTTTGTCTGGGGGAGCCAGATGGAAAAACTAAAACGCACCACCCTGTACAAAACAGTGGAGAATGGGGGGAAAGGGGTCCCAGACATCCTAAACATCATTAGGGCACAGGGACTCTCCAACCTCATCAACAACATCAACAACAAAGATAGGAAAGCCAGGTTCTTTGAAATATACTATGCCACACCCATCCTCCGGACACTCAGGGTGACCGCATCAATAAATCACACTGTGCCCTACAGCTGGGACCCCCCTCCTGTCTACAAGATATGGAGGGACTTTGCCTTCAAGACAGGATTGTCCGCGGCTGGGCTGGCCTCATGGAAATACAAAGACATTATGACCTTCATAAGGTCGAAGGAAACCATTACTCACCCCAAGGCCAGCACAGCCGTGGACTCCAAACAGGTATGGAAAAACATTAATCATAAATGTACTAACAATAAACAAAAAGACATTGCCTGGATGGCTGCTCATGGTTGTCTCCCCACTAGGGAATTCTTGCATAGGCGGCACATCGCAACGACTGATAAATGCCCCCACGGATGCACGGACACAGAACACATTAACCACCTGTTCTGTGAGTGCTCCGTGGCCAGGCGGGTCTGGGCCCTGTTTGTTCCCTCTGTCTCCCTAAACAGCCTGCTGACCCTGCCCCGCTTGACGGGCGATAACATCCTGTATGGTCCTCCCGGGGGGTGCACAACCCCCCAACTACAACAACAGTGGAGGATCATCAGCGCCGTCAAGCAGGTACTCTGGGAGACGAGGAACATCAGGGTCTATCAGAAACAGAGCGTCCACCTGACAACCCTGAGGAGGAGAATCACCCTCTGCCTCAGGGACCATGCTATTGTTGACTTTAAAAATAACCCGGATCAAGCAAGAGCGGTGTGGGGGGTGGAGAGATGGAAGGACGTCATCCTCTAAACCCCCCCCCATGCCGCGCCGCATCGACCAACCCCCCCCCACCCCGGGCCTACCTCACTACACCACCAGCTCCTGCACTATCACCTTCACCACTGTTCCAGCACAAGCCCTGGTCAGCAGTATCACCATCACAAGGACCAGGAGAGGAGCAGCGCACAACACCAACAGGGAAGTTTACTGCACCTTCCACCACCTACACATGTACACAGCACTGACCCACTTCCTACTCTCACCAGAATATCAACACACACAACCCACAGCCGAACCAGCCGTCTCTGCCAGCACCACCAGCACCAGGATGACCAACACCACTGGGTCACAGGGAAGTACTGATCACCCGCCTGACACCAAAATGCACACTACACAAACCATGCACACCTCCCTTCTCTCACTCCTGTATCTTTTCAGGCACATGTCATATCCAGCTCTGACACCTACCCAGGCTTCCAGACCCAGGAGCAGAGACCGGCGGGAACCACCACGTCACCCCAGCACCAACCCCAGGTTCCAACTCAGCGACCCCAAACCCCCTGTTCCGGGCCACCCCCCCCCAACTCCAGGCCCCCAGCTACAGGCCCAGTCCCCTACCCGCCAACCCCCAACCCCCAGCCCGGAACAAGCTGAGAAGAGCCAGGGAGCTTTTTCCCTGGATAAGCTGTGTACAGGTTTTTCGCCTCTGCTTGCCTGCCATGCGCCGAGCTCTCTGGGCCTCTCCTCGGGGGCCTCCGGTCGGCCTGCGTGCTCGATCTGCTCCGCCGCTGGGGCGCCTGGTCCGGCTAGCCTCGTGAAGGGCTACAGGAGTCTGAGCCTGGTGGGCTGGGCCGGATGCGCCGGTGGTGGGGCGGGTCGGGTGGGGCGGGTGTGTGGGGTCCCTCGGGGGAGGGAGGTGGGGGAGCCACGGCTTTGCACTGGTGGGCAAACTGGATAGTAGTCGCTCTACAACTAGAGGGCTGCAGGGGAATTTTTTTCCCGGATGCACAGCGAACAGGTTTTTTACCCCTGCCTCCTACCGACACTGGAACCTGGACACTGAACACTGAACACTGAACATTACACTACACTGGACAATACACTGAACACTGAGCACTTTAGTTAGTTTAATGTTGGTTGTTGTTGAATGTAATGTCTTAAATGTCTGATTGTTTGATTAATTGATTGTATACACGGTGTTGCGTTTTTATAAAAACCAATAAAAAACACCTAATGCGTTTCTGGGAGAGGCGGAGCTGGACATTGTAAATGAGTTCAAGTATCTTGGGGTCACATTGGACTCTCCATTGACCTTCAGAAGTCATGTGAAGAATGTGACAAACACAGTTAAGTTTAACATCGAAACCAGTTAATGCTGCAAGGATGTTTTTGCATTCAATGATTTTCTCACACATCGAGTACTGTTTTATCAACAGGGGTCGGTTGCACCACTTCTTACTAAGTACAAACTAACCCTAGTTATAGCGTAAGTATTTACTAAATCAAGATTTAGTCACTACTAAACTTGAATGGGTTGCACCAAGCACACTAGTTATGACGTAGAGCTTAGTAACTACTAAATATTTATACATACCCTAGGGTGGTGTAAGTTATAACTTAGTTGTTACTAAGAAGACATTAGCCAATCAGTGAGCAAAGCAAAACCCTCCGTTTTTAAATCCTCAATTTTGGCCGCCATTGGCTAAAAGCTGTAATTTGGCTCTACAGGTGTTAAAATGTCATCTTATGAAGTTTTAATATGTTTTCAGGCGAGAAAGTATCCATATATATTCACAAAATGTATCCTGTTTATCAAAATAACCAGTTTATACTGTATATCTGATCTGACGTTTTTTTCCCCACTTCTGTGGGAAACTTCGCTAGCAACATTACGTTGCTAAGATACCTTTAGGTTATTTACATAACCCCGGTTCTCTGAGTAGTATTCGTGAGTATCTCACTATGGGAACGCCCCCTGCGTGACCTCATCAGAAACTGAATTACACTGCGCCAGCCCATTGGCTGGCCCAGGCGACGCTTGTGTCAGGAGGGACGGGACCCTCCGCCTATATAAGGCTTACACACGGCGTCTGTCGTCATTCAAAACAAGCAACCTCTTCCTCGCTTCTAAAGCAAGGAGGGTGGTCCGGTGAGATACTCACGAATACTACTCAGAGAACCGGGGTTATGTAAATAACCTAAAGTTCTCTTTCATAGTATTCGTTTCGTATCTCACTATGGGAATATACTTACTCCCGTATTGCCAGACCTGCCTGCAAAACGACAACTGTCCCAGAATGGACCCTCACACTCTAGGAACTACGTCCTAAGAGGAACCCAAACTGAGGACTGAGTGTGATAGCGTTGGAGCCGTAACATCCAACCTATAAAATCTAGCGAACGTGTGGGGCAAAGCCCAGCACGCCGCCGCACACACCTCCTGAATAGACACCCCTTTAAAGAGTGCCCAGGAGGTCGCCAAACCTCTAGTAGAGTGCGCACGTAAGTCCGCGGGGGGCTGTAGACCCTTACTAGAGTAAGCCAAGGCAATAGCCGCCACTACCCAATGGGAAAGGCGCTGTTTCGACACTGGCTTTCCCGTGTGTGGATTCGCCCAGGATACAAACAACTGGTCACCTTTCCTGCAACCCTGAGTCCTGTCTATGTAAACACGCAGCGCGCTGACAGGACATAAAGTATGCAACCGCCTGTGCTCTTCCGAGGCAAAAGGCAGGGGATAGAAGGTGCACCGAGAGCGCATGGACTTCACCTATGCGCTTAGCCGAAGCCAAAGCAAGCAATAGGACCGTCTTTAGCGTTAACACTTTCACCTCCACCTGTTCCAGCGGTTCGAACGGTGGGCAGGAGAGAGCATCTACTGTAGTACCATAGGGAGGTCCCATGAAGGAGCTAACGGCCTAGACGTAGGCAATTTCCTTCGGGCCCCTTTCATAAACTGGCACACCAACGGGTGCTGGCTTATCGACTTTCCACCCAGGCCAATATGACAAGCCGAAATAGCTGCCAAATAGACCTTAACGGTTGAGAAAACCTTACCCCTCTCAATCAGGTCCTGTAGAATTGACAGAATAACTGTCACAGAACACTGAAAAGGGACAGCGTGTGACTCTGAGCACCAAGTCTCGAACACACGCCACTTATGCCCATAAAACTTTCTAGTTGATGAGGCTCTGGCGCACTGAATAGTGTCGATCACCCCTTGGGGAAGACCCACTAGTGCAAGGTTGATCCCTTCACGGGCCAGGCCCACAGAGACAATCTCTCTGGGTGGGGATGGACTCAGCGACCGCACGAGAGGGACAACGCCTTCTTCGCAGGGAAGAGCACACCGCTGTACAGCTCCACCAGGGCCAACCTAAAGCGCGGCATCAAAGCGGCCAAGGCAGAGCACAGAGAGAAGATTGAGGAATGCCTCCTGAGCAACGACTCCAGGCGGATGTGGCAGGGGGTTCAGCAGATGACAAACTTCAGAGCCAACAGGCTCACAGCCGCAGAGGACGACCCCCTGCTGGCGGGAAAGCTGAACACCTTCTACGCCCGGTTCGACGAGGGGCGAACGGAGGTAACCGCAACACAAACACCACTCTCTCCAGCTCTCAGCAGCCTCACCCTCACAGAGCATGAGGTGAGACGCGTACTGAAGGCGGTGGACCCCAGGAAAGCCTCGGGGCCGGATGGCGTCCTGGGACGGGTGCTGAGAGACTGCGCCGACCAGCTGGCCGGGGTTTTCACCAACATCTTTAACCAGTCCCTGTCCCAGGCCACCGTCCCACCCTGCCTGAAAACCTCAACTATCATCCCAGTCCCGAAGAAAAGCACGGTGAGCTGCCTAAACGACTACCGCCCGGTGGCACTCACACCAATCATCATGAAGTGCTTCGAGAAACTAGTCCGGGCCCACATACTCACACGCCTCCCGCCCAACCTGGATCCATACCAGTTCGCCTACAGAGCCCACAGGTCCACAGAGGACGCCATAGCGACGACTCTCCACGCCACTCTATCCCACCTGGAGAGGGGAAACAGCTACGCGAGACTGCTCTTCGTGGACTTCAGCTCCGCCTTCAACACCATCCTTCCAGACAGGCTAGTGACCAAACTACTAGACCTGGGTCTATCACACTCTATATGTGCGTGGATCAAGGACTTCCTGACCGACCGCCCCCAGAGGGTGCGGGTGGGCCCCCACACCTCTACAGCCCTCAGCCTCAGCACTGGGTCCCCCCAGGGCTGCGTGCTAAGCCCCATCCTCTACAACCTCTACACCCACGACTTCACCCCCGTCCACCCCAGCAACTACATCGTAAAGTTTGCAGACGACACCACCGTGGTGGGATGTATCTCGGGGGGGGGGGACGAGGCGGCGTACAGGGATGAGGTAGAGCAACTGAGCAAGCTGTGCAAGGTTAACAACCTGCTGCTAAACAAGTCAAAGACCCAGGAATTCATCGTAGACTTCAGGAGGAAAAAGTCCGAGATCCAGCCCCTGCTCATCGACGGAGAGAGCGTGGAGAGAGTCTCAACCCTCCGATTCCTGGGACATCACATGCGGGATGACCTGGCCTGGAAGGACAACACAAAAGGCACCATCAAGAGGGCACAACAGCGGCTATACACCATGAGATGCCTCAGGAAAGAACACAACAAGCAGGAGATACTGGTGGCCTTCTACCGCGGCGCAGTGGAGAGCATCCTCACCTACGGCATCTGCAACTGGTTCTACAGCTGCACGACAGCGGAGAGAAACGCGCTACAGAGAGTCGTGAGAACAGCACAGAAGATCACCGGCGCCCCCCTCCCCTCTCTGGAAGAGCTGTACAACACACGCTGTCTCAGGAAGGCCTCCAAGATCTCCAGGGACCCGACCCACCCTGGGCACGTACACTTTATCAGGCTGCCCTCGAAAAGGAGGTACAGGACCCCGGCCGCTAAGACAAACAGACTGAAGAACTGCTTCTACCACAGGGCCGTCAAGGCCCTGAACACAGCAAAGGCCTAAGTTCTGGGCCCAGGACAGTCTGGACGGATTGTATGGCAGCTAGTGCTGAGGCACAAACATGTACATTTCAAGCCTGCAAACTGTGACACTTTAAATAACGTGAAAAAATACTTTTGTGCAATATGACAACCCTAGTTGACTATCTGTGCAGTATAGTACAGTGGATTGTGTACATAGCCTTTATTTATGTAAACCAGCTCCTTACCTTCTTGTGATTTTATTCTTTTTCTAAAAGTTTTTTTTTTTTTCCTTTCCTAACACCAGGGGAGCCACCCCTCCTAAATTTCGTTGTTTGGTACCTGTACTGTAGCAATGACAATAAAGTCCATTCATTCATTCATTCATTCATTCATGTGTACACTGCTCCACACTATCAGTCTGTGTGCCATAGTGTGTAACTGGTGGGACCTCAGTCCCCCCTGTCTGTTTACATAGGCAACGACCGTGGAGTTGTCTGTCCTCACCAAAACATGATGTCCTCTCAACCACGGGAGGAAATGTTTCAGAGCCAAGTGAACAGCTAGCAGTTCCAGGCCGTTTATATGGGTAGAACGTAAGTGCGGGTCCCAACCCCCGTTTATCGTTCTCCCTTCGAAAGTGGCACCCCAGCCTCTCAGAGAGGCGTCCGTGGTGATTACTTTTCTGTTCAGGCCAGGTCCCATAGAAACACCCTGTGTTATGAAACCTGGGTCCTTCCACTGGTGCAGAGCCAGTGAGCAATCCCTGGAGACCCTCACACGACGGTGACCGTCGCGGTGGGGGTCCAGGCCCAGAGAGGCCACCCAGCGCTGGATGCCTCTCATGTACAGGCGCCCCAGGGGTATGGCCACCACAGCGGAGGCCATCAAGCCTAACAACCTCTGGCATTGTTTGAGGGTAACTATGTTGCCCTTGCGAAACAGCGCTATAGTCGCGCGCATCGTCTCCACTCTTTCTGGAGACAAAAACGCCTTGGCTCGGATAGAGTCCAGTGCGAGCCCTATAAACGCGATGCGTTGAGAGGGTGTCACCATGCTCTTTTCCATGTTTATTCGGAACCCCAGACTTGTTAGGTGTTTCGAAATGACCGCTGTGTGACGTGCCGCCTCCTTGCGGGAGGTGGCTGCCACTAACCAGTCGTCGATATATGTGGCCACTCTGATACCCCTCTGTCTGAGAGGGGCCACTGCTGCCTCGGTGCATTTTACAAACACCCTTGGGCTTAGTGACAGGCCGAAGGGAAGGACCACATATTCGTACGCTATCCCTTGGAAAGCGAATCTCAGATATTTCCTGTGTGGAGGATATATCGGAATGTGGAAATAAGCGTCCTTCAGGTCGATTGATGTGAACCAATCCCCTGCTCGTATGAAACTTAGCAGGGAAGAGTGTGTCAACATCCTGAATTTGTATTTTCTGAGATGCTGATTCAAGACGCGGAGGTCTAGAATAGCCCTCATGCCCCCCCCCTTTCTTTGGGACCAGAAAATACTTCGAGTAGAAACCTCTGTGGGTCTCCTCGAGAGGTACAACTGTTATAGCTCCTTTCTCCCTTAGAATGGAGATTTCCTCCAGGAGAATATTGGCTCGTTCGCCCTGAGCTTGAGAGTACAGTATTTCTCTGAATGGGGGTGGAGCGACACAGAATTGGAGCCTGTAGCCCCTTCGTAGTGTCCTCAACACCCAGTCTGACTGTGTGCAGTCTGCCCATTCCTGCTGATGCGTGGAAAGCGGGCTGACTGGCCACATCGTCACATGCGAGTTGTTGGCGCCCCCTTGTGGCCGGGGCGCGCAACAGCCGCCTAGCGTTCCTTCCCGCGCTGTGCGCGTTCGGGCCGCTTTCTGCATCACAGCCGCGGGACGCTTAGTCCCACGGTCTGCGTTATGGCAGAGAAAGATTTGTTTTTCAACATCTCTTGTATTCTTATGTTTTTCAACATTGTTAACAACGCCCTTGGCACTCTGCCTGGATGCGCTTGTCGGGACATTTTCAATACATTGTGCATTAACATGCTTGAGTGACAAACAACTTTGCAGTATGAACAGTCTCTCACCTTTGTATGGAACATGTCGTACCGAACTTGCTCTGGAACGGAGCTGGGAGGGTACAGAGCGGTCAGCGAGGGGGGCCGACTGGACTCGCTCTCCTCCCGAGGAGAGGCTGTCAGATCACCCGCTTCTTCTTCCTCGCCAACGCGGCGGCCGGGGGAGGGGGCGGGGACGCCTGAGGTCTGGCCCATGGGTTCTTGGGACCTCTGGGTGCCTGAGGCGCTGCCTGCTGTCTAGCCGCTCTGGGGGTCTTGAAAGCAGGGGCCGGGCGAGAGACAGCCTGCGTATGACTGCCGTGGCTGGGTCACAGGCGCTGCGGGCTGCGCTCTTCTCGGAAGGCACAGCTCCATAGCCTCATCCTCTCTCTTTTTCTCCTCACATCTCTTCTGCATTGAGGTGACTGCTGCACCGAAGAGACCCTGCGGTACGATAGGGGTGTCGAGAATTTCTTCTCTCTCCTTCGCCGACAGGTTGGTGAGACCGAGCCAACGCGCCCTCTCCTGCAGTACCATGAGACCCATGGATTTACCCGTGGCTTGAATGGCCATCTTGTGGAGACGGAGGATGTGATCCGTTATAACGCAGATTTCTTCCCATAGGGTATTGTCTGGCTTAACAGTCATATCCTCCTCCAGCTCAGCCTGGTAGGCTGATAGTAGTGCGGAGGCATTGAGAGCCCTCGCTGTCAGTGCCGCTGCTTTGTAGCACTTGTCTGTAAGGCTAGCCTGAAAGCGGTCCGACTTGGAGGGTAGGGACGGGGCAGCCGAAGATACGGGGGTCTTCGGGTGCAGGTGGCGCGCCACCACCGGCTCGACCGGTGGGATGTGGCGGAGGCCGAGGGAGTCCATCCCCTCACAATCCAGTTGAGAACCCCCGATTATTGGGTGTTTCTCGCTGAATGGCCGTTCTTTCTTTAGCTCGGGGAAGAACGGCATAACTTGTTTCCCCGTCTTAGCCGCCGTCTGCAGTCTTTTGCCGTCAAAGCGTGACTTAGCAGTTTCGGTTTGGGCGACGGGCCAGGGGATATTCAGCCTTTCTGCTGCTCGCTTGCACATGTCCTGCATGTCACAGTCCATGAGAGACGGGGCGGAGGGTTGGTTGCCTCCGCCAGGCGTGGGGGGCTTTTCAGCTCCGCGCCTACCGATTGAGAATGAGGAGTCCTCCTCATCATCGGTGGACAAAATGAGGTCTGAGTCGTGTGACCCTCCCTCATCATTGTCCGAGTCTCTCCTAGGGTCATAGCGAGCAGCGGTAAAGCTGTCAACTCCCATCCAGTACCGGGAAACCGATGTCAGGGCTATGTGGCACTAAGTCCGCCCAGCATGGTGTCGGTAAACCTGGAGACATGTCCGCGTTAGACTGTGATGGCAGCGTTTCGGCTGCCTCACACAGAAGCGGATCTTCTCCCGACAGGCTAGCCATGCGACTTAGCCGTCGGCGGAGAAGTTTATTGGGGAACACTGCACAGTGGATACACTCATCGGTAGAGATAACAGCGGCCTGGGCGTGGGTTAATCCCAGACACGCTGCGCACTTAGAGTGAGTGTCCCAGCTAGCCATTGACTTGCCGCACGGGCAGGTCTTCCGGCTAGTCTCGGCTGTGCTAGGTCCGCTAGCCTCAACGTTAGCCATTGCTGGCTAGGGGTTGTAGGCTAGCTGCTAGCAGGCCTCGCTACTTCGTCCGTTAGCTTGTCAGCTATCAAGGGAAACAGAGGGGCCAGGGGAGGGATATTACTATCTACCCGCTAGCAGTGCGTTATAGAGATAAAGTTATTTCTACTTTTGTCTCTCACATTGGGTATTGCTACCCGTAACCGTTCGGAGTATTCCTACTCGCAGAACAGGGAGTATTGCTACTCGTGTCGTTCAGAACGAGGAGTATCGCTACTCTTTTCGTTCCGAGCAAGGCGAGTATTGCTACTCGAATCGTAACATGGGGTATCGCTACCCCGAGTTAGAGTATTCCTACTCTTCAACAGAAGTATTTCTACTCCTGTGAACGTCAACGAAAATGCAGTTTAGCAGCAGAGCGCCCGTCGGCACGAGTTTGGTTGCTCGTATCTGTGGACTGTTTAGCTCTAGCCACCCGCACAGTTGTTGTCAGCTCCAGTGAGAAGCGAGAAGAGGTTTTTGAATGACGACAGACGCCGTGTGTAAGCCTTATATAGGCGGAGGGTCCCGTCCCTCCTGACACAAGCGTCGCCTGGGCCAGCCAATGGGCTGGCGCAGTGTAATTCAGTTTCTGATGAGGTCACGCAGGGGGCGTTCCCATAGTGAGATACGAAACGAATACTATGAAAGAGAACTTACTTTATCTCCGCTGAGGTAACGACGGTAAGCTCTACTCGTGTTGCTAGCGAAGTTTCCCACAGAAGTGGGGGACAAAACGTCAGATCAGATATATAAACGGGTTATTTTGATAAACTGGGCACATTTTGTGAATATATATGGTTACTTTCTCGCCTGAAAACATATTAAAACGTCATAAAATGACATATTAACACTTGTAGAGCCAAATTACAGCTTTTAGCCAATGGCGGCCAAAATGTAGGATTTAAAAACGGAGGGTTTTGCTTTGCTCGCTGATTGGCTATAATGTTCTTCTTCTACGTTTTATGCGACAATGTCTTTTTAGTAACAACTTGCGCATTACTAAGTATTTACTAGCTAAGATTGACAAACGATTGGCGTGGTGCAACCGAAATTAGTAAACAACTAGTTTGAAACTAGCTAGTAACCAGTGGCGTAGCGGACGGGCCCGCAAGCGACGCACCGCGGGGGGGCCCCAGCCACTAGGGGGCCCCCTAACATTGGATAGAAACTTTAAAAAAAATAAAAAAAATAAAAAGAATAAGTGGCCCTTCTGTGTCAACCTTCATTTTAATATATAGGCCTATACGCCAACGTTCGGAGGTTCCCAAACGCGAACGCGAACCGGCACGGTTCTTTGCCAGTGTGAAAGCCCTATATGAGGGGTTCAGCGTCAGTTCGCTTCGGTGCACCTTGCTGCCTGATTGTCTGTCCCTGTGTCATTCACTCTCAACATGGATACAAGTCCAATAAGCATTCTTTAGGTGGTGGTAGATTCTCTATTCGGACATTATAGCCGCTATATGTGGGACTGTCGGTCCGATATTGTAAAAAAAAAAAAAAAAAATACGGAAGTACATGTCTCAAGTATTATCTCGGCGGTTAGTCGAGTGAAAGAAAAACAACATACAGATGATAATTCACACAATATAATACCACGACAGCGTACAGCACTAAACAATAACATTTATTTGGGCAGCATCATACTCAAACTCAGGCAGAAGGGCAGGGTCCGGCCAGGTTCACAGTCACAGACTGTCAGTACATAATTTAGCATGGTTAGGCTATATATAGCTGTTTCTTTTTGTATTCTACTATTCTATTCTACTTCTGCTGTCTGCGTCTCCCTGGGTATTCCTAGACCAGATGGCAAACAGTAAAGAAATGCCACAATATACCAGGACTTAAGAAACGAGATGTCCAACAAAGGATTTGACAAACCCTGGCCTATTTTGCGCAACAAGTAGACTCTGATGCAGCGGAGACAGGGTTGCCAGATGGGCTGGTTTTTGGTGGATTTACACGTTTTTAGATTGGTTAGGTTGGAAATTCTCAATCCCATCTGGCAACCCTTAGTGGAGAGTCTACAGGTTGTATGTTTACAGATATCGCACTGCTGTGCACACCACACTTTGTTAAAAGAAATAAAGCTTGTACTTTTCTACTTATAATACATTCTACTGATGTAGCCTACAATTTGGTTTTAGTTATAGGCTATTGCTCTCACTTGTTTGTACCTTTTGCTAAGTCAAGCATTTAGAATGTAGAGTGCATATTGCGAAATTTCGCAACGTCAATAACGCAACGGACTCTAAAAAACGCACGTTTTTTTTAACCTCCGTTGCGAAAGGGCCCCCGCCGCCACCTTGCGGGGGGGCCTCGGGATTTTGCGGTACGCCACTGCTAGTAACTACTAGGGGTTTAGTAACTACTAAATGCCTACACTTAGTAATGACTTACGCCAAATTGGTGCAACCCAGGCATGGTCTCTATCATATGTCTCTACTCTTACACCAATAGAATTACTCTTCAAAAAAGCCATAAAGGTATTTGATAGGAAACCAATTTCATTTCATCACTGTAATGTCTTGGAAAAAGAATGACATGCTAAGTTTTGAGAATTTCCAAGTTTTCAAATATACTTCATCCAACAGAAAGCAGACACTGGCATTACCACAAGGGCCATCAGTAGAGGGGACTGTGAGGTGCCTTTTCGGTATACAAAAAACTGTGTTCTCTGTAAAAGGTGGTAACTACTGGAATAGCCTACCAGTTGTGATTAGAGAGTGCCCTACATACCCCATGTTCAAGACCCATCTCAAACTGCATCTTAACGTTTCGTTAACAAAATGAACACTGTTTGAAGTATACTATGGGAGAAAAAGTTATTTGGTAATACATCCCTTGGCAGGTTCTCCATCCAATGTCTGTAACAAATCTGTGAACAAGCCACAAACTATTTTACCCTCCCGGAAACAGCGACGTGAGTTTGAAAAGAAACGACACAGACTGAGGAAAAGGGCGCAGAAAGCCACTGAGCACTGTAGTAAGCAGATGATCCAGTGTACATCAAAACAAAATCCACCATCTGTGTATCATGTTAATGATGCTGTCTTGGTCAGGGTGAAAGATGGTGCCCATCGAGTTTCAAAAAGGTATCAGATATTACCTGGTATATTACCTGGTAGGATCGTGAAACGGAATGTAAAATCTTTCAAAATACAAAGTTCAGTTTCAAATTCCTGGAGACTTCACTTCACTGCCATGGCTGATCAGCTGGCCACACTCAACATATAATAATAATAATAATAATAATAATAATAACTTGGATTTGTATAGCGCCTTTCATAAAACCCAAGGACGCTTTACAATTCTAGGGGAAATGAGCAGACAGACAAAACAGAAAACAAACAAAGCAAAAACAGAAACAGTGACTAGGGGCCAAAGGCCTTTGTGAACAGATGTGTTTTAAGGGCTGATTTGAAGGAGTCCAGGGGTCCATTTCACTAAAGGTGGATCAGTATAGCGGCGCTATAAATAAATGCGGCGCTCAGGGAACGCGAGATTGGATTTCAAGCCTCAGGTGATTCCTCGAATGAGGATCAGCCTTGTGTCATCAGTGTTCACAGAAGACAGGCTTACAAATCTTCGATATGGGCGCGTGCACGCAGACATACGCAGCCCAGAAGAGTCGATCTGTCGAAATGAAGATACTCCACTCTGCAGGGGTACTACATTTGCGCAGCATTCCGAATTATTGATTTTTTATGAAGACGGAAAAATAAGATGTAAAATAGTGCAATACTGCCGCAATTAACAAGGCGAGGGAAATGGTTTGGCAAGAAATTGCTGACCGATTAAATGCGTAGGTCATACTAGCCCCAGTTATTGTTATATGTTCATATTTTAATAAATGAATATTTACTACTGTGGTGATATCAGCAGCAGGCTACAAACCGTCATATCGCCACAATGGCCTAGTGGTATCGACCGCTGCCATAGGATTTATTCGTCATTATATCGGTGGTTCAAATCCCTCTTCAGGCGCACTTTTTACTGCATTTCGTTGTCTGAATCTAATCTAAAATCTCATCTAAAAAAGTATTGTAGGCTATAAAATTATGGTGCAGGCTAATTTACAAGAACTGACACGATTACAATGGTGTTTGAAACCTTTGCATGAAATCTTCGGTTAAATGTAAAAAAAAAAACAATGAGTGACTTAGTCAAGTCTCGAACTCGCAACCTTTGGAACTCGAGTCCGCAGCCTTAACCAGTACGCCAGCCAGACCGCTGTCATGACGGCAATGCAAGTTGAGACAATTACTTCTTTTTTTATTTACACTCTTTTCTTTATCTATCTATCACACTTTCAAAATATCAAGTTATCTATCACACAATCAAACTATCTATCGATCGATCACACTTTCAAAATATCAAGTTATCTATCACACAATCAAACTATCTATCGATCGATCACACTTTCAAAATATCAAGTTATCTATCACACAATCAAACTATCTATCGATCGATCACACTTTCAAAATATCAAATTATCTATCTATCACACAGTCAAACTATCTAATCTATCTATCTCATGTGAAGTGGGAACTAATATTTCCTAAAAGACACATGAGGAACTTTCGTTCAGGGTTTAGTTTCCGCCTGTGAGCCTTTTTTGACGCACGGATGACTATAGCCTGTGTTTTAGCCTGGTCGGGACCAGGCTAATTATATCTGACTCAGAAGGAGCTCAACCAAGCAGCGAATTATTTGAGCCACATTGATGGCACCGAACGCAAGCTAACATTTTCGAGGCTTAGAACTTTATCGAGGCTTAGAACTTTATCGAGCTTTGTGGAATAGGGCCCAGGGTGGGGGCGTTGCGGATCACTATGGGGAGAGAGTTCCAGAGGGCAGGTGCAGCCACGCTGAAGGCTCTGTCCCCAAAGGTCCGTAGGTTGGTGCCGGGGGTGGACAGCAGGTTCCGGAAGGGGTATGTTGGGAGAGGAGGTCAGTTAGGTACTGGGGGGCGCAGGCGTGGAGGGATTTGTAGGTGAGGAGGACGATTTTGTAAGTGATGCGGGACTTGACCGGAAGCCAGTGGAGGTGAGGGTGGGGGTGATGTGCTGCCAAGGCTTGGTGTGGGTGAGGACCCTGGCAGCTGAGTTCTGCACATACTGGAGCCTGTCCAGGGCTTTGCTGGGAACCCCGAACAGGACTCCATTGCAGTAATCCAGACGGGAGGTGACAAAGGCGTGGATGAGGGTTTCGGCCACAGAGTCGGTGAGGGAAGGTTGTAATCTGGCGATGTTTCTGAGGTGAAAAAAGGTGGATTTGGTGACAGATTTTATGTGGGACTGGAAGGAGAGGGTGGAGTCAAGGATGACGCCCAGGTTTCGGACTTCGGAGGATGGGGAGATGGAGCAGCCGTCGACCTCAAGGATGAAGTCGTCAACCTTCCGGAGCAGCGCCTTGGGTGCCACAACCATGAGCTCTGTTTTCTTACTGTTGAGTTTGAGAAGGTTAGATGTCATCCAGGTTTTTATTTCATGCAGGCAGTTGATAAGGGACTGGGGGGGGAGCGGAGAGGATGGGGTGGAGCTGAGATAGATTTGGGTATCGTCGGCGTAGCAGTGGAAGTTGAGGCTGTGATAACGGAGGATCTGGCCGAGGGGGAGCATGTAAATGGTGAAGAGGAGGGGTCCGAGTACAGAGCCTTGGGGGACGCCTTGACTGGGGCTGGGGGGGAGCTTGAGCTGTTGATGGAGACAAACTGTTCCCTGTTTGAAAGGTATGATTTGAACCAGGAGAGAGCTGCGCCAGTGACACCCTGGTGGGTGGAGAGGCGGTTGAGGAGGATGGTATGGGAGACAGTGTCAAAGGCCGCAGAGAGGTCCAGGAGGGTAAGGATACTGAAATGGCCCGAGTCAGCAGCAATGAGGAGATCATTGATGATTTTAATGAGGGCGGTTTTCGTGCTGTGGTGGGATCTGAAGCCAGATTGTAGGGGCTCATAGAGCTCATGGTTGGACATGTAGTGATGGAATTGGCCAGCGGCTGCTCTTTCCAGGGTTCTACTCAGGAAGGGAATACCCCAAAATAGATATTCAGATCACCAGCATCTATAAGGGATGAAATTGTTCAAGATCTCAGGTCTAATCCATTTACTACAAATGGAACACCTTTGGCACACTTGGATAGTATGTCACGATGTGGGACCTACGGTGATCACATTACAGTACAAAGGGCTACTGAGATGTTAATTTCTCATTGTGTCCACACTGGGACCTGATGCCTCCACTATTATATCTCTGGCTATTACATACAATGAGAGTTTGCCGTCTTTGGTCCTTGGACACAGAGAACATTACTTAAGTCTGGAAGCGTCAGCTGAGTCAGTCTCTTATTTCACTGAAAACATCCAGGAAACTGAGGGAGAAAGATATGAGTCACTCAAACCAATATGAACAGGATGAAATCCAGGAAACTGAGGGAGAAAGAAAAGTGCCTTTTCACGAGCTGCACCCCGCCTCTGGAACTCTGTCCCTCAACCACTCAGAGACTCTCCCTCACTCCCCACTTTTAAATCCCACCTCAAAACCTACCTGTTCTCCCATGCATACAACCTCCCCTACCCCTAACCATCTCCCCCAACCCTGCCACCCCCCCTCCCCCCCTGACATGCATACAACCTCCCCTCCCCCTACGGGGTCATCCCTATGTTCCCCGGGTCCTATGTTCCCCGGGTCCTATGTTCCCCGATTTCTTAGCAAAAAAAAAAAAAGGGTTCTATGTTCCCCGCTTCAGAAAAAGGGTTCTATGTTCCCCGCTTCCGAAAAAAGGTCCTATGTTCCCCGCCTGCCGTTGTGTCAAGCGACCCCAGGTGTCGTTATATAGTACTGCATGAGAGTTATTTTTTATTTTATTTTTTTTGTGGCCTAACTAATTAATGCAAGTGCAATTCAAAATGCAATTCAAGAGAAGCCCCGACAGGCGCACATAACAGGCGCACCCCTGCGCTATCAGAACGAGATACCCCAATGTCTCGTCGGAATTCGACGTTTGGATGCAAATGTCACGTCGGAATTTGACGTTTGGATGCGATCTCACGTCAGAATTTGACGTTTGTCCATAAACGTCAAATTCTGCCGTCTGCCGTGTGAGACCAGGTTCAACCAATTATTTAAAATACAAATAAATAAATAAACAAGAATGTGTTGTGTAACAACTCCCCCAAGATTCCCCTCCACCACAGAGAGACTAAACTGTCCTTCTGAAAGAGACTACACTGACATCCTCCATCCCAGACAGACTACAATGACCACCATCACAGTGTGACATGGGAGAGTTACTCCATATGAGAGTGGAGAAACCTATTCTTCAGGTAGCATGTGTTCCTGATGTTGTGGACTACTCTTTTAGCAACAATTTCACAGTATTGCCCATTGGTGGCAGTTTAATTCATACCTATCCCAACAAGTTGGCGTGGTTCCCAAAAACATTTATGATGTAGGAACAGGAGGGTGTCAGTGATGGCTGAGGGTGGGAAGAGAAGCTTTGCTCCCTCCTTGTACTCTTCACAGCCTGTCAGGGGATCTTCTCTGTGGAGTGGCAGGAACACGGTCCCTTCAAACAGGAGCTGTGGATTCTCTGAAAATAAAAGACATCAAGTATTAAGGTAGGCTATAGATTCCCATCAATATTTTTTATACAAGGTCTTTCAGTAAGACTATTTTACCTGACATGGTAGCCCATATGCCTGTGATTTTCACCGGTTGCCTGTGGTTCCTGTCTTCACCAAGTAGGGTTGGGTTGAGTTGGGTTGGGGTTGTCTCCACAAATGACCCAACTCTGATAGTCTTTATATCAAATCTGAGAATGAAATTCAGTATGCTAATTATAAAAGGGGTATGCTATTGATAATAGCATATCATTTAGATTGTTTTTAATTTATTATTTTAGATAATTCATTATTTTAAAATATTATTTTCTTTAGATAAACAACTAAAATAAAAAATCTAAATTAGATGCTATTGATACTGCATAGAAACACATTGATATAATATACTTGCATACAGCATGCATAATTGCAACCTTTAGTTTCCTGGTTTTTGTGTGACTGCACCCTCACTTGTCCTTTCTGTTGCTCTATGTTGCGCCCTTCTACCCCGAGTCACCAGGGGGCGTAACACCCCCTATCAATTATTTTAAGCTCAATTGTAATTGAGCTTTTAAGAGTTACAAGACTTCCTCACATACCGGTATGTTCGTAACACATGTGTAGTGACAATGGCTCAAATAATGACTGGAGACCGAGGGGGTAAAATATTAGTTCTGGATAATTTTAGGTACCACAAACACCGCACAAATATAATATTCGGTGGCGGTGTTGGAGAGAAGACTGCCGGACAGTTCTGGTTACCAACATCTTTGATGTAGAGGTAGTCAATCCCAACATCGAAGTTCGGGAGGTCTACGAACATGTACATGCCCCCGATACACAAATGGTGAACAATGCGCAATTTCGCCAAGTGATTACTGGAGAGGTGGTGAGAGAACCCACAGTACCAATCAAACGCATTTACAATGCTGAGCGCGTAGGTCTAGAGCGGGGCCGTCCGATCCAGGGTGGAGGTCGGGGGCGACCTCAAAGATTTCTGTCAGTTAGGTCTGTTATGGCCAGAGCCAGAGCTGCTGTAATCCCTCCCATCCCAGCTACCGTTGATGATGTAAGGATCGACGGTTCATGGGCTGAGACATGGGGCAGAGACCACTTCCTCCTGCACCAAGACAGTGAGTGGGGCATAGCAGTGTTTTCCACAGAGGACAACCTGAGACAGCTGCAACACTGCAGGACATTGTACATGGATGCTACATTCAAGTCGTGCCCACGCCCATACAACCAAGTATTTACTATACTCGGGGACATTCATGGCTTCGTTGTCCCCCTTGTACATGTCCTCATGGAGCAACGTACAATTGGACACTACCGACAAGTGTTCCAGTGTGTCAAAACGTCAGTCAGGAGAATCACCCACCACAGTTGGCGTCCGCGTAAAGTCATCTGTGACTTTGAGCAAGCGCTGAAAACTGCTCTTGAAACGGAGTTGCCACAAGCCAGAATCGGAGGATGCTACTTCCATTTCAACCAAGCCTTGTGGAAGAGGGTACAGGGACTTGGATTGGCTGGTCCATTCCGAAATGACCATCGACTGGCAGCAGTCATCCGCAAGGTGATGGCCTTAGGACACCTGCCTCTGGCTCTGGTCCAGATCAATTTTGATCTTCTCCTCAACCACAGAAACACCAGGCGTGCCCTGGGGAACCACCCTGAGTTACAAGACTTCCTCACGTATGTTCATAACACATATGTCCATCCTGGAGCGGCCTTCCCACCAGCAATGTGGAATGTGTTTGAAAGAAACATGGAGCAAAGGACCAATAACCATGTTGAATGTAAGTGTAACAATGACAGATCTGAACAAAACAAAACAAAAATCATCTAATAACTAAATCTGAAGTATTAAGTTAATTATTTTATATTGTTAATATAATATTGTCTGCTAATTATGGGTTAATTCATTCTTATCCTATCACCTCTGGGCCTGTGCGTATATCGAGTATAGGTTTAACTATGAGCCGAAACAAAAATTAACGAAACATCAAACACAGCAGAGGACAGGAGGGCTCTTTAAACAGGAGGGCTCTTTAAACAGGTGGACGAGTTGCCAATTGGTCCGGTACAGGCACGCTAATGATGATGGACGTAACATCAGTCCAATCATGGGCGGGCACCGTGATTGAGAAAGGATTAAGAAAGGATTTAAAATTGTGAAAGGAGGAGACACAGAGGGGAACATGTTCAATGTCAAAATGTTCATGCCAAACTAATAACATTTAGGGCCTGATTTACTAAGATCCCAAATAACGAATACTAATTGAAGTTCACACACAGGAGAAGTTGTGAGATATACTTGTTATAGGCTATACTTCAAATAAGGCCCGCTATCTTCTACATTGGAAAGATCAACAATCCTCACTGCACACCGTTAGTAGATCAGCTTGCAGATGTAGAACCAGTTTGCACATTAATAGGCCATTAATAGGCTAATAAGTTATAATTCTGTATTTTTGTTCTAGCTTATCATCGTACTCTAAACGATGCTGTCCAAGTGCGCCATCCTTCACTTTGGATATTCCTTCGGCACCTGAAGGATCAGAAAACACTTGCAGAGGATAAGCTGGGGATGGCAGACAGAGGCCACGCTCCCCCAACAAGGAGACGGAAGTGGAGGGAGTTGGAGGCCCGTCTACTGAGGCTGAAAGGACAGTATATGCAGGGCCTCAGAGATCTGGCTTCGTACTGGAGGGCTGTCAGCCGTAGCGTCCGTATGGGCTAGATCTTTTTGATTTTTTGATTTTTCCACATTTATTTTGATAGCACTTTGGCCTATGTTGTTGTTATTATTATTGTTATTGGCCTAAATATTGTTATTGTTATTATTGTTATTATGTATGCACAAACATAGTTTATTTATTTTTTGTTGGTTGCAATAAAAGCCTATATTTTGGATTGATATCTCTACTGTATTTAGTTGATTCCGTTTGACAAAAATATAGAACAAATATTTAATAATGTGTATATATATATATATATATATATATATATATATATATCACTGGTATTCTTTTAGGAATATAAGATTTTCAATTCCATCTCGAAAATGATCTATCTAGGGAGTTATATAAAATGCTGAGACAATACTATGACATTGATTATTACATAATATATATTATGTATATTGATACATATGATTATGTATTTGTGTATGTTGTTTTTTAAATTTCAGATTTCAGATTCAGATTCATTTATTTATTCAAGGGACAGTACATATTACAAACAAAAATAAATTGTAAATACGCCAGAGTTAGCCCGAAAGCTATAGTTTTCATCCGCAGTCCCTATGCCATGATGTTGTATACGGCTCCCTGGAGGAAAAAAGTACATTTAAAAGATAAAATATAGGTAGACCTAGGCACAAAAAAGTAGACAGGACAAGCATTTAGCTTAAGGGCATAACATAGGGGGTTAAAAGAGCATACATTAATCATAGGCGGTTAAAAGGAGGGTACATATAAGCAGAGGGTTAAAAGAGCATACATTAATCATAGGCGGTTAAAGGGAGGGTACATATTCGGTAAGCAGACTAAAAACAAGCACACAGACTGTACAGGTAAGACATGTTAGGCGGTACACAGACAGGCGGTACACATGACATACAGGTATAGGACAGGACATTTCAATGTTGGCAGGTGTGTGTGTTGATCATCCACTGTTTTAGGTGCTTTCTAAATGATTTAAAGGTGCCTAATTCTTTAAGGTGCCCTGGAATCAGGTTCCATTCACGTGCCCCTCTAACTGACCAGGCAGACTGACTAAAGGCACTCCTCCTAAATGGGATGGTGCCGTCTCCTCTGGTGACACCCCTTGTGGTGCGTGCTGTACTTCCTGGTCGTGAGATGAAGGTGTTAAGTGGTGGTGGGGCTCAATTGTGGATAGTTTTATAGACAAGGCAGAGGTTTGTGTAGGTTTTCAGATTGTCCCAGCTTAGAATGTTGTGTTTCTTCAGTATTGTGCAGTGGTGAAAGTGTCTTGGCTTCTTGTCTAGTGTTTTGATTGTTTGTTTGTATAGTGACTCGAGTGCTTTGCAGGTTGTGGGATTTGCTTGTGACCAGCTTGTTATGCAGTAGTTGATGTGTGTGAAGATCATGGCGTGGACATACATGGTAGCTGCCTCTGTTGACATGTAGTCCCTTATAAAGGTTATCACACAACATTTTAAAAATGTTTTTAGAGAACATTATCCTAGAACATTCTGGGAACTTAAAGAAAACTTCCCGCTGAAAACATTTTCAAGAACATTAGGGCATAATGTTCTAGCAATGTTGTCACTTAACATTAAGAAGGTTATCACACAACATTTTAAAAATGTTTTTAGAGAACATTATCCTAGAACATTCTGGGAACTTAAAGAAAACTTCCCGCTGAAAACATTACGAGAACATTCTAGGTAACATTCTTAGAACAAAAAATTGCTAGCTGGGAATGTTCTTCCTTTGTTATCGTGTAACATTGTGGGAACATTTTATAAAAGAACATTCTATAATCTGTTACCTAAACAATGTCCCCAAAACATCCTTGGAATGTTGCAGGTAAAACGTTCTTCCTTTGTTTACATATCACATTACAGGAACATTCTAGAAAAAACGTTTTGTGATCTGAGGCATCAATAACATCCTGAAAACATTATCCAAATGTTGCTTTGAAAATGTCCTTCCTTTGTTATCGTGTAACATTGTGGGAACATTTTATAAAAGAACATTCTATAATCTGTTACCTAAACAATGTCCCCAAAACATCCTCAGAATGTTGCACCTAAAACGTTCTTACTTTGTTAACATTTAACGTTATAGGAACATTATTTGAAATGGTAAACATCCTTAAAATGCTCTTTGAACATTAGATGAAAACGTTTTCTTTAAAACATTAGCAGAACTTGTAGGGAATGTTAGCCAATGTTGTGGGAACATTCCCTGCTAGCTGGGTTTTCAGCTGCAGCCCCGTCCCTCTGGAACGCCCTCCCCAACCACATCAGACAGGCCAACACCCTCTCAACATTTAAACAGGCCCTCAAAACCCACCTCTTCAAGCTCGCCTTCACCAGTTAACCCTCTCCCCCTCCCATGTGCCCCCAGCACTACCTTAATTAGGCCCCTATACTTTCTTCTATTTACCTTTTGTTTCTTTTTATTATTACTACTCAATCTTTTCAGTTTGTAAAGCGTCTTTGATTTTCTAGAAAAGCGCTATATGAGTCTAATATATTATTATTATTATTATTATTATTATAAAGAGGGGGAAATAGGGACAGCATGAGAAGGAGAAAAAGAGTTAGAGCGCACAACTAACAAAACTGCGGCTTGTACATCTGTTACGTTCTACTTTCACTAGGGAGAATAAGAAGTAACAAAATACAGGTGGTATGAGTAATAGAAAGATATTTATTACTACAAGGGTAAATTAAAGTCATTATGGGTCAGATAAACAGAATTAAAACTATAACAAATGCCTCTTATTCAAATAAACAATAAACTCATCCCGTGGATGGTAAAAATAAACAATAACAATAAACAGGTTTCAAACATGGTATCACTTATCAAATAATTCACTAAACAAAGAACACAACGAACAAATTAAACCACCAGCATGGCATAACAAAATGGTGGGAACTGTGTGAATGGATCACACAGCTCCTGCTGATTCACTCTCAAGGTCTTTTGTATGGTGTGGCATCTGATGATTGGTTGGGGGTTGATTATTGGCTGGTGATGATTGGCTGGAGTTGATTGACCACTGCAGGAGTTGATTGGTAATTATCACGGGGGGGGTGGATCCCCTGGACTGGACTTATGGCTGTTAAAAAGACATACACACAAATACACAGACACAGACAACCAGGCTACTCATAGCCGTCACAACATCAAATCAGTTTGAGGGAGAGATTTTAATGAACCCAAAACTTGACTGTGAAATTGGACTTTCAAAGACGAGGTACTTGTCTATGTATCGTCATCTTGATGCGTTCTTCTAGCATCAACATGATTATCTTCCTCTACCCTCCCATCTCTCTGCTTTCTCTCTGTCTGTGTGTGTGTGTGTGTGTGTGTGTGTGTGTGTGTGTGTGTGTGTGTGTGTGTGTGTGTGTGACTGTGTTCTGCTTTGTTTCACTTTTCTAATCGCTCATTAAGGATGGATCACAGCAGACTGAATCCAGAACAATTCATAATGAAGTGAAATGAAACATTATATTATTGATGGTGTTACAAACTCCCAGATCTTATAGCTCTACGTCTAGGGGGTGTAGGGGGGAGCCGAAATATAAATGTGTATATTGCCATTTAGTGTGGGAGGGGAAACTAATAAATGGCACAACACGAAAATAACTAAAGTGCAATGATTTAATAAGGAAACGATGGTGAGGTACAAATACACAAGCCATAGGACAACAGGGAGACTATGAGCGGTGTCAACCCAAAGAAACCAAAATGAATAAAGTGTGACCCTACCAGTGTACAATTCTACATAATGACAGACGCTCCTTTGCCTACCTAATGTATTTAACAGAAATGAGCCTACGTGATGTAATGTATACCCAAGGGTATCTCACCTACTCCTGTTTCCTATGGCGAGTGAGGGACAATACAAATAGAAAATAAACTGTATTCAATGTTAAACAAATACATGAACAAACTAAGCTTATCTTATCTAAACAAACTACTAAAAAGAAGGTACGTACTAAATAACACAAATAACCTAAAGCTAAGAAAGTTAGAGTCGACAAACTAACAACGGACACAAAAAAACACAAAACCAGTCGTCCAGTCGAAGATGCAGGGAATTTTTCCTGGATACATGATGTACAGGTTTTTCGCCTGTGCTTGCTTGCTTGGCCTCTCCTCGGGGACCGCCTCATGTGCTTGGTCTGTTCCACCGCTGTGGCACCTGGTTCGGCTAGCCAAGTGCGGGGGCTATTATGGTCTGTGCTTGGTTGGCTGGGCCGGGTGTGCTGGTGGTGGGGCGGGTCGGGTGTGTGGGGCATCTGGGGTCCCCCGGGGGGGGGGGGGGGCGCTGCTGTGCGCCAGTAGGCAAACTGGTAGTAGTCTCAGTAACTCAGTAACTCCCAATGACAACGGAATGGTCGACCACCTGATAGATTGTATTGCTGATATAAATATATGGATGACACAACATTTTCTCCAACTCAATCAGGAAAAAACAGAGGTATTGATCATCGGTGAGAAGGCTGGGAGAGAGAAATTATCTGCACATCTGAAAACACTGGCACTTAACACTAAGTGCCAGGCCAGAAATCTAGGTGTCATAATTGATCCAGATCTTAATTTTGAAACCCATATTAATAATACTATTAAAACATCCGTCTATCATTTAAGAAACATTACTACGGTCCAATGTTTTCTCTCCCAGGCAGACACTGAAAAACGAATGGATGCGTTTGTCACTAGCAGGCTAGATAATGCTCTCCTGACAGGTCTTCCCCAAAAAATTATTAGTAGACTCCAAATGGTTCAGAATGCTGCTGCACGTGTCCTTACAAGGACCAAACAAAGAGCACCCATCACACCAGTCCTGAGATCACTGCACTGGCTCCATGTCAGTTATAGAATAGACTTCAAGACTCTTTTATTGGGCCGGCCGGCTTGGGGCAGCAGTGGCACAGGAGGTAGAGCCGCCGCCGTCTAATGATCGCAAGGTTGGCAGATCGGCGGTTCGAGCCCCAGCTGGACACATGTGGAAGTGTCCTTGGGCATGACACTGAACCCCAAATTGCTCCCAGTGAGCGGGCCGGTGCCTTGCATGGTTTGGTGTGTGAATGTGTGTGAATGAGAGGCCGTTGTAAAGCACTTTGGATAAAGGCGCTATATGAGTGCAGTCCATTTTATTAGTCTATAAATCACTCCACTGCCATGCACCCAAATACATCATGGACATGCTCATAAGATACACACCGGCTAGACCCCTAAGGTCTAGTGGCACTGATAGTACCAGAAGACAGGACCAAGAGATATGGAGGGTCAGCTTTTAGCATATATGCTCCTAGACTGTGGAACACCCTACCTGAGAGCCTGAGGTTGTCTAAAACTCAAGAAAAATATTTAAGCGAGACCTCAAAACCTACTTATTCAATTTCGCCTTTTGAAACTAGAGAGGCATTGGAGATTATAGAACTAGGATCACTGTGCTGTTACACCATAATTGCGCTTGAGATCTTCTGTTGACAGGAAAGAGGACCTGGGTGCTGATGGGGCAGTGATACCTGCCAGTAGCACCTAGACCAGTACCAGGACCGACACCAGGGGCCTCATTTATAGAAAGTACCCTGGATCAAATTTGATCTTACCCGTGTCGTACGTAGAAAACCACGTCAAAGTAGTGATTTATAAAATGTCAACGTGAGTCAATTTGACCGTGGAAACAATCGTAGCTCAGGTATTGACTTGCGTACGCACATTACCTACTGGTTATGCAGAGTTATTACAGGCATGTGAGCCGCCTGCACTCGAACAACACAGCCGAGAAAATTTGTTAAATTCAAGATTTAAAGGGAACTGATGATTGTATTTCAGTCTACAAGGCTATTGTAGGGTGTAATCATTCTAAATTGAGGCGTGATAAAGTCGAGATTCCACAGGATTCCTCGGTATTTAGCATTATAAGCAGGGGTGCACATAACTGGTGCGCCAGTGCGCATGCGTCGCCAAAATGCATGCTGCGCGGCAGATCAGCCGCATGAGGGCGCTTTTGCGCACCAAAAAAAAAAAAAAAAAGAAAAGAAGTTGATCACAAAAAAAACATCCTCTACCATGGTTGAAATTGAGGACAGTGATAATTTACAGCAGTCAAGAGAGCAGTGATGATGACGATTAAGCTTGTAGTATAAATAAATGCTTAGGCTGTAACTTTTTGTTGAAAAGTTGATTTCAGTGTTTACAGAACAGAGCAGTGCTTAAAGAGATCAGTTGATTTCATTGTGTTTAAAGGAGTCTGACAGACTTTCATGCTTAAAGAGCAGTCATTTGATTTTGCATTTGTTTCTTTTGTTTTGCACACAATCATTTGTTCGTTCATCTTTATTTATGAATAAATGTTGTTTTGCTAATATAAGTTATCCATGTATCCCTTTTTCATCCATCCTGTGGGACGGGTCGTGACTCGCGAGCTCGGGGAGCACCAAGCAGCATCCCTAGGTGCTCCTCTGAGCACTGGCCCCAAAAAGTTATGTGCACCCCTGATTATAAGCCCTGTTATAAGGTTATTTACAATCATATGGGTCCATATCAACATTTTGACATACACAATGGATCTGGATGGGCGTACAGAAAATCCTTCAAAAAACACCATAGCCTGCAGCGCAGAGCGCATAATATATTATGTCTAATTTGAGTCAACTGGTATTATGCTTATCACCAAGTTCTCCCATACTGTGCTGATGGACTAGTATAGTATGCTTATATCAACGGTAATCAAGTGCTTTAGTTGGTGAGCGCACTTGGTGATGGTAAGCACTCTAATACGAGTTGATTCGCTGGAACGGACGGGCGCGCGGGACCGCCACGCACCACACATCATACCTCCATCCCACATGTATTTATCATATTTTTCAATATAAAACGGAGGTATGACATGGCATATATATGGTACATGGCAGTCCTACGCGCCCGTCCCGCTCCAGTTCTGCATACAATTGAATGCATGCAATGATTAAAGTAAATCTATAGACTCGTTTTCAAAGATGGGAAGCTCACCGAGTGGTCACTGGTGTCCGCACCCCGCTATGACAGTGTTACAGACTTGTATGTTTTGTATTGTGTCCTGTCTGTTTTTGTTTTGCTTGTGTCTGTCTCCCCCTAGGTGAAGTGGTGTGCATGTGGTTCCTCCCCTATTCTACAGGTTGCTAAAAATAACATCGTAGGGGATAGCTGTGTGATTATTCTGACCGAAACCTGGCTAAATGACAACATTGTGGACGCTACTGTTAGCTTGGAGGGGCGCACGCTCCACCGCGCTGACCGAACAGAGCTTAGCGGTAAGTCCCGCGGAGGTGGGATCATAATATCGACGAAGGATAGCTGGTGCTTAAACACGAAAACTGTAAGTAGCCACTGCTCCCCAGACCTGGAATACTTGACTGTTAAATGCCGACCCACATACCTCCCTAGGGAGTTTAACGCGGTGCTAATAACATGTGTGTATATAGCGCCTAGCGCAGACAGCAGAGTAGCATTGGCGCGACTATATGAAGTCATCAGTAGCCAACAAAGCACTGATCCACAGGCTATTCACATCATAGCGGGGGACTTCAATCATGTCGACCTGAAGGCAGTACTACCCAAGTTCTATCAGCATGTGAAATGTGCAACGAGGAGAGAAAAAACACTGGATAAGGTATACATCAACATCAAACGTGCTTACAAGGCTAGTCCGCTAGCTCATCTAGGCATGTCTGACCATGTGTCAATCCTCCTGATTCCTGCATACACTACAATGGGGAAAAGTGCTCCCATCACCACTAAGACTGTCAGAACCTGGCCAGAAGGGTCCGCTCCACTGCAGATCTGCCTAAATGACACCCTATGGCAGGAATATGAGCATGAGAACCTGGAACAGTACACGTCGTCGGTTCTGAACCACATAGTGAACTGCACCAACTCAGTCACCGTGGACAAACGGGTCCGGGTCTACCCCAACACGAAGCCATGGATGACTGGGAAGGTCCAAAAACTGATCAACGAGAGGGACAACGCCTTCTTCGCAGGGAAGAGCACACCGCTGTACAGCTCCACCAGGGCCAACCTAAAGCGCGGCATCAAAGCGGCCAAGGCAGAGCACAGAGAGAAGATTGAGGAATGCCTCCTGAGCAACGACTCCAGGCGGATGTGGCAGGGGGTTCAGCAGATGACAAACTTCAGAGCCAACAGGCTCACAGCCGCAGAGGACGACCCCCTGCTGGCGGGAAAGCTGAACACCTTCTACGCCCGGTTCGACGAGGGGCGAACGGAGGTAACCGCAACACAAACACCACTCTCTCCAGCTCTCAGCAGCCTCACCCTCACAGAGCATGAAGTGAGACGCGTACTGAAGGCGGTGGACCCCAGGAAAGCCTCGGGGCCGGATGGCGTCCTGGGACGGGTGCTGAGAGACTGCGCCGACCAGCTGGCCGGGGTTTTCACCAACATCTTTAACCAGTCCCTGTCCCAGGCCACCGTCCCACCCTGCCTGAAAACCTCAACTATCATCCCAGTCCCGAAGAAAAGCACGGTGAGCTGCCTAAACGACTACCGCCCGGTGGCACTCACACCAATCATCATGAAGTGCTTCGAGAAACTAGTCCGGGCCCACATACTCACACGCCTCCCGCCCAACCTGGATCCATACCAGTTCGCCTACAGAGCCCACAGGTCCACAGAGGACGCCATCGCGACGACTCTCCACGCCACTCTATCCCACCTGGAGAGGGGAAACAGCTACGCGAGACTGCTCTTCGTGGACTTCAGCTCCGCCTTCAACACCATCCTTCCAGACAGGCTAGTGACCAAACTACTAGACCTGGGTCTATCACACTCTATATGTGCGTGGATCAAGGACTTCCTGACCGACCGCCCCCAGAGGGTGCGGGTGGGCCCCCACACCTCCACAGCCCTCAGCCTCAGCACTGGGTCCCCCCAGGGCTGCGTGCTAAGCCCCATCCTCTACAACCTCTACACCCACGACTTCACCCCCGTCCACCCCAGCAACTACATCGTAAAGTTTGCAGACGACACCACCGTGGTGGGATGTATCTCGGGGGGGGGGGAGGCGGCGTACAGGGATGAGGTAGAGCAACTGAGCAAGCTGTGCAAGGTTAACAACCTGCTGCTAAACAAGTCAAAGACCCAGGAATTCATCGTAGACTTCAGGAGGAAAAAGTCCGAGATCCAGCCCCTGCTCATCGACGGAGAGAGCGTGGAGAGAGTCTCAACCCTCCGATTCCTGGGACATCACATGCGGGATGACCTGGCCTGGAAGGACAACACAAAAGGCACCATCAAGAGGGCACAACAGCGGCTATACACCCTGAGATGCCTCAGGAAAGAACACAACAAGCAGGAGATACTGGTGGCCTTCTACCGCGGCGCAGTGGAGAGCATCCTCACCTACGGCATCTGCAACTGGTTCTACAGCTGCACAACAGCGGAGAGAAACGCGCTACAGAGAGTCGTGAGAACAGCACAGAAGATCACCGGCGCCCCCCTCCCCTCTCTGGAAGAGCTGTACAACACACGCTGTCTCAGGAAGGCCTCCAAGATCTCCAGGGACCCGACCCACCCTGGGCACGTACACTTTATCAGGCTGCCCTCGAAAAGGAGGTACAGGACCCCGGCCGCTAAGACAAACAGACTGAAGAACTGCTTCTACCACAGGGCCGTCAAGGCCCTGAACACAGCAAAGGCCTAAGTTCTGGGCCCAGGACAGTCTGGACGGATTGTATGGCAGCTAGTGCTGAGGCACAAACATGTACATTTCAAGCCTGCAAACTGTGACACTTTAAATAACGTGAAAAAATACTTTTGTGCAATATGACAACCCTAGTTGACTATCTGTGCAGTATAGTACAGTGGATTGTGTACATAGCCTCTATTTATGTAAACCAGCTCCTTACCTTCTTGTGATTTTATTCTTTTTCTAAAAGTGTTTTTTGTTTTTCCCTTTCCTAACACCAGGGGAGCCACCCCTCCTAAATTTCGTTGTTTGGTACCTGTACTGTAGCAATGACAATAAAGTCCATTCATTCATTCATTCATTCATTCATTCGTTATTGGTTCCTGTCCATCATCGTTGTCTCGTCAGCCCTCACCTGTGTTCCATCAGCAATCATCCCCGGTCATCCAATCACAGAGGATCATATCTCCTACTTAATGTGTGTTTGTCATGTGTAGAGAGAGAGAGAAGTGGTGGTTTTTGTTTGACTAGTTGTATAATCTGTTACCAAGAAGTCTTTGTTTTTGTTCATAGCTGTGGTTTAGTGTGTTGATGACCCCTGTTTTCTCTTTTCCTCGCCAAGGGAGAAGGGCTAGGTAAGATACCCTGGGGTATACTCTGCATCACGTAGATAACCACTGTCTAGATACATTAGGTAAGAAGCGAGCGGGTGTCACGCCCCGTAATACTGTAGCAGGTAGTTAGGTAGTTAGGTTCCGGGTTAGTTAGATTGTGATATAGGTAGGTCAGAGGTGTAGGGAAGAATAGGGCTGTGTTTGTTATTTTGTGACACCGTTCGCATGGTCCTTCTCCCTCCCTTTGTTAATCCCCGGTAGTTTTTGTGGTAGTTCATTCTGTTCTTTGTTAATTGTTTAATGTTATATACATGTATATTGTAAACACTTGTAAATACTTTCACTAAGCAATAAATCCTTTTATTTAAAAGGTACCCTTTTCCGTTTGGTTATCGATTAGTTCTTGCACCACACCCATGGTCTGTTATTGTTACACCTACTAGCAGAGTGGTTATAGGCAGGAGGTTGCACTCCCCCTCCCTAGTGGCGAACATCTCAGGGGGAGCGTAACAGACAGGGCGTAAATACAAAGCTCATTCACCTGCGTTCAATTTCAAGTATATTTGGTATTTATAGAACGACAGACGTACGCAATTTTAAACAAGCGCAGCCCGTTTTATAAATAATGCTTACGTCCGTTTAGAAAAATGTGCTTACGTGCAAGTCAAAGATGACGTTCAAGTACTTTTTTATAAATGAGGCCCCAGGTTGTATTGTTGTTGTGTTGTTGCATCATAACTGCGCTTGAGATCTTCTGTTGGCAGGAAAGAGTACCTGGGTGCTGAAGTACCAGGCTGTACCAGTGCCAGTACCAGGATCTGTGCCCATGCTGGATGCAGAACGATGCAGAAATAACTTTAAATCATTTATGGACAGTGTGTACGCTGATAATATGCAGGGAACTTTTCCTGGATACACAGCGCATGTGTATTTTTTTGCCCTTCCTTCCTTGCTTGCTATGCGCCGATGGTCCTCAGGGGCCCCTGGCCGCCCCGTGCACTTGGTCTGTTCCACCGCTGGGGCACGTACTTGGCTAGCCTGGTGAAGGGCTATTGTGGTCTGTGCTTGCTTGGCTGGGCCGGATGTGCTGGTGGTGGGGCGGGTCGGGTGTGTGTGTGTGTGTGTGTGTGTGGGGGGGGGGGGGTGGGTTTTGGGGTCCGCTGCTGGGTGCTGGTAGGCAAACTGGTAGTAGTCGCTCAATGAGTAGAGGGCTGCAAGGGAATTTTCCTGGCTACACAGTGTACAGGTTATTTTTTTATCTTTGCCTGCTTTGTCTGTCATTCTGTGAAGCGCATTGAGTCGCACCTTGTGAGAAATGCGCTATACAAATAAAACTTGATTTGATTTGATTTAGTCGCTCTATGAGTAGAGGGCTGCAAGGGAATGCACAATGTACAGGGTTTTTACCCTTGCCTGCTTGCATGTTCTGTCATCATGCGAATCACATTGTGAGAAATGCGCTATACAAATAAAACTTGATTTGATTTGACACAATGAGGAACATTTAATCAGACGGGCAGCCCTCTGATTGGAGGATGGGCACGGTATAAAGGTATACCGCCCAAGTTAGGAGGGTTTAGGGTTTTAGCAGCACAGCTGATGATGCTTGTTGCTTGTTGGTGACAGGTTACTTCATACTACTATGTCCTACGATTTGTCAAACTACCACGTTTTGAGGGCTGATGTACAATTTAAGTTACCGAAATGCCCGATGATTCCAGGAACATCACTGAAGATGTGTCCAGAGGCATCAGTAGATGTATGTACACAGTGTACCAGTGGTTCCCAAACTGAGGCCCACCAACCAGGGTTTCCGTTAGAAAAAAATGTTGCCGGTCAACGTGTCCGGGAACATTTCAATGTCTCGGACAAACAGGAGAAATTCCTGTCATCATATTAAAATATAATATAGATGTTTGGCGTGGTGATTAGCTGTTGTGCAATACTTTTTGACTTTTAAATGAATGATACAGTGGGGGGGAAATATGTTTTTTTTTATTCAACATTTTCCATTGCAGCTACTCACATGAAAACTAGATCAAACATTGGTATTAACTCAATAAAACTACACAGGTAAAGAAATTGTCCATTTAGTTATATTAATTACACCTGTCTCAACCAATAACCAATCAAACATGAGCTTTTATTTTCTTACGTTAATATTTGCTGTAACTAAACTTCCGGGAACTATTGAGGAAACAATTTCGAGTGAACGGACTTCACCCGACTCTCTCTCTCTATACAGCTCTGGTTCACTCCATTTACATAAAATGACACCACTGTGACATAAAAATGTCATGGTTGTGTCATTAACTGTCTAGCTAAACATGGATACAACAATAAAAGTTGTTGTATTGAGTCTTGTAAAAGTGAGTGTAAAATGAGTGTGTTTACATTTCTCCAGCCCCATCCCAGCTGTTTACCCAACAGTGTGGCGGGAAGCTCACTTTGTTGTTTGAATTACAGATTGCACCTTAAAGCCATGGTCCAAAGGCACCATCCACCACTCTTTGGTAGATTTCCTTTTCCCCCTCTGCTTTATTTCCTTGAGATATTGTGTGATTGTGTCTGTCCGTATGTTTCATTTCTCCCCATCTTGTTCTTACAGGCCACTTCTGTAAAAGAGACTGGGGTCTCAGTCAAGTCTCCCCGGCAGAAAGAAAAATGAGGAAACTGTCTATGCCACCTTCTTTTTCTTCCTTCCTTTAGCGCAACCTCGTCCAAACCAACCTCCTTGTACCACCGCTCCCCCAGGCTGGCCCTGGGAGTCAGCAGGCAGTGCTATCGTTTTACGACTGTGACTGTCCTCCTCGTCTGGCTTCAACGGGGTGGCTAAACAAAAGATAGGATCCTCTGTCCTGGAAAACAAATGAGAATGAATAATAATCAGTTGAACTCATTAACGTGGCATAGTCTCAGTGAAAGTCACCCAGGCTGCATTTCATTCCATGACAAGGTCCTACACATACAGTGCCCTCCATAAGTATTGGAAAGAAGAAGCATTTTTGTCCTAGTTGCAGCTCTATACTCCAACAGTTTGTTTGAATTCAAACAATTACTATGAGGTTAAAGTCCTTAGCTTTAATTAAATGTAATATATAATTATAATAATAAATATAGCCGCAAGCAGCAATTAAGGACGCATGGGATAACCTCATATTTGCTACACATCTCCGTAATGGCACTGTCTCAAAGCACGGCACCTTTGAGATTGATTAGGCTAACAATGACTGAGAGCCCTATTTGGATATGTCATCATTTATGGCATATATTAATTTGCATGTAGCAGTGTATTTTTAGAAGTATGAACTTGTGCTTCGCTAACTTTGCAGGGATAAATGGTAAATGGACTGCACTTCTATAGCTTTATCCAAAGCGCTTTACAACGGCTTCTCATTCACCCATTCACACACCAATGGCGGCAAGCTACCATGCAAGGCGCCGGTCCGCTCACTGGGAGCAATTTGGGGTTCAGTATCTTGCCCAAGGACACTTCGACATGTGGCCAGCCGGGGCTCGAACCGCCGATCTGCCAACCTTGAGATCATTAGACGGCGGCTCTACCTCCTGCACCACAGCCGCCCCACAGGGACTGGCACAAGCATACAACGTAACAATATTAAAAAATGGCTGGAAATGTAGCGTAGAGTGAGTCTGAGTTTGTTCGTCTTGAGGAGGCTGATCTGCCAGTGTTGGTTTGGTGCCTCTATAAACAGCCTCATAACACCCCCCTTCTGGAATTTTGGTGTCAAAATTCTTGTGAGGGTGAGGACTGGGGACCTCTACTGCTAAAAAGCAACAAAAAAAATCCAATATTGGCCATGGCCATTTTTCATGAAAACGGAACAGGGCTGAATAACTAACAGTTACAATAAGGCTCTGCCCACTGTGTGGGCTTGCACCCTAATAATAATCATCATAATATATGCCATTTAGTTGACGCTTTTATCCAAAGCGACTTACATTGCAGTGAGTGCATACATTTTTCAGCGGAAATCAAACCCACAATCTAAGCGTCATACACTGAGCCACAGAGGACCATAAATGTTTGCTTGGTTTTTATTTAGAAATTACAACCCTTTTTATACCTAGTCCTTCTATTGCAGGGACTATTGCAGACTACAGTATTGGAAAATTGTCTTGACAAGGGTCGGTCAGGTACAGGTATGTTCTGTCATATCATTTGTGCAGGAAGAGAGTTTTCAATGTCTGGTATTGACTCTAGCCTTTACATTTTTCTTTGGAGTCTGCTATTGGTGTCTGTCAACATGAAGACCAGAGAGCTTTCACTGCAAGTCAAGGTAGCAATTATTAGGATGAGAAGTCTGAAAGAAACTATAACCCCTTTCACATTATACAAGGCTTCCTAGTAGATTCGATGGAATTTCCCGAGTCGGCTTATATGTGAACACGACTGAGCAGGGACAATCGACCAGGCATTTTCCCTGGTCAGGACCATGTACGATTCCAGGGAATTCACAGGGAAGCCTTAGTTCTCGTTCGAATCACGTCTACTACGTTCCAGTTCTGCATCCAGTTGAATGCGTGATTCAATAAGCCCGGGGCAGCCAATATAATTCCACAACTGGATAGTACGTTGTTTCCAATCATAGTTAGCTAGGTTACTTACTTAACAAATGTACATTTTGTGATATAGACGCATTACGGAGCAGTGCACACACACCATCTCCTCCCAGCTGTCCTGCATCGCGCAGTCAGCAGGGAGAGAGCCCGCAGCGCAGAGCGCATAGCAATATGTCTAATTGAGTTAACTGGTATTATGCTTATCATCACCAAGTTCTCCCATTCTGTGCTTTTGGACTAGTATAGTATGTTTATATCAACAGTAATCAACTGCTTTAGTTGGTTTGCGAACTTGGTGATGGTAAGCATAATACGAGTTGACTCGCTGTTAAATTAATGTGAAAAATATGATGATGAATACATATAAAATGGAGGTATGATATATGGCAGTCTCACGCATAGGGGTGGGACGATTAGAAAATGTCATGTCACGATTATCGTGGGCAAAATAATCGCGATCCACGATATTATCGCGAGAATAAAATAATAATAAAAAAACACTGTAATCACTTTAACTTAGATTTTGTTGTATTTTTAGGACATTTTAAGTCAGTAATTCAAATTCAGATTCTAGTGGCACATATCTCTGGCCATAATCCGGGTCCTTAAGAAAGAGCAATTCCTTTTCGGCTAATCAGCACCTTTCATTAACGTACCCAAGGAAGTTTAAAGAACGCACTCCCAGTGTTGCCAACTTCCAGAGCCCCTTGGCGACTTAATTAGTCAAAAGCGACCAGCGACAAATCTAACTTCCTTTTCTGGTCATTTGGGGAATTACTGTAAAGCATCTAACATATCCTGTATTCCACGGTTCACGTTACAACCGAGCTCAGGAGAGACGAGTAGGGATACAGTCTATGGCGAGCGAGGGTTGCCGTCTACTCTCTCCCTCAACACTCACTCTCTAACCCTAACCCTATATATATGTATATGTCTCCTCTCTCCCTCAACACTCACTCTCCAACCCTAACCCTATATATATGTATATGTCTCCTCTCTCCCTCAACACTCACTCCCGCGGCCAGTCTGATAGCAGCCGCGGGGAGCGTACCGTTGTCCCCCGGGTCCTCGCAGGGGGTTCGGGCAAAGTTCGGGAAATAACGGACGGTTGTCATGTGTTTATACAGCATGGATGTTACGTGCCTAATGCCTTTGATGCGCACACTTGCTACTTGCCGCTTTAATCATTGTATTTAGCCTATAGCACAAGTCATGCATTGAATGTAACCTCAAGTGCTGAACAGTATTAAGTAAACCACAATATATTTGCTAAAGCTTAGGGGCGACCGTGCCTTTTGCAGCCATAGACTGTCACTGCCTGGTAATAACAAGGAAGGCCAATGACAGTATCCCGTCTAAAGTTTTTCACCAGCCATGGTGAGAAGGCTAGCATACGTTACCTAGTGACTGACTGACAAGGCTGACTTGACAGTAACGTTACCCATGCAGGCTGAACAATAGCGCGAGACAAGTTCTGTGAGGATATTCGCGCGCGGCTCATGTGAGGAATTGCAATTATATTACAGTAACAGTCGCTAACTTGACTGCAAAAGTAATGTAGCCTAGGCTGAAAAATAGCACCAGACATTTGTTAAACACAGTTTATTCATAACATACGATTATGACGATTATTCAAATAATTTAAATTCTCCACGATTATCGCGGGTGTTTTTATCGCGATTAACGATAAAAACGATAATCGTCCCATCCCTACTCACGCGCCTGTCTCGTTCCAGTTCTGCATCCAGTTGAATGCGTGATTCACAGACCCGGGTCGGAACCATGTGTGAAAAGGAGAACACAGGAATCTTAGGGCATTTGGCTCATGTGTGAACGGCGAAAACCACTGGCAGACCCGGGTTGGGATTCCATGCAATTTACAGGGAACTGTGTGTGAAAGGGGCTTATCATAAACATCCAAAGACTTAGGCTTGCCAACAACAGTCTGAAAATCATCCAAAACAAGAACAACTATGGCGAGCTCAGCAATCGCAAACGGCCAAGGAAGGAAGGCCGAGGAAGCCTTCTACAGTGGATGAGGAAGAATGCTCATGATTCAGAACACGGCAAGGTGTAAACCACCAGTTAGCAGCAGGAACCGGATGGCCAGATTACAGTTTGGTAAAAAGTACCAAAAAGAGCCTTCATGTAACTGCTGACAGCAGCAGCAGAATGTATTCTGAGGTGGACAGAAACATCTTGTCTGCTGAAGTACGAGCAAATGCTTCCAATCTCACTGGACGGAGCTTCATCACACAGGAAGACAATGTCCCTAAACATACTGCAATAGCAACTAGAGAGTTTTTCCAGTTTTTTTTAACCATAAAGACATTTTATTTACAAAGGTCTAGATTTTGTTAAACTTTGACAAACTGTGTAAGGTGAAAACGTAATGGTTACTTTTCAGATTATTATTATTTGTCATGGAAATTGACATGCTGGTAATAAAAATAAGATCAAATAGAATTAAAGGATTAGAAATCCAGGCCATAGATACAAATGTTTCAATGTATGAGCCCACTTCATTCATCCCTGATTGATGAAACTCCCTTTCTTATATCAGGGAGTTTTTCAGGGCCAAAAAGTGGAAAGTTCTTGGCTGTCCAAGTCCATCTTCAGACTTAAATTCAATTGAACATGTATTTCATTTGATGAAGTGGGAACTGAAGGCAAAAAGACCTCAAAACAAACAACAACTGAAGATGGCTGCAGTACAGGCCTGGCAGTGCATCACTTCAGGGGCAGTTATTACATGCAAAGATTGTCGACCAAATACGAATCATGAATCGTTCATTTGGACATGTTATGATATACTTTTAGAGCCCCGAAATAGGTTTAAACAATTGTTTTACTTTTTAAATGGTGAAACCAAATTCACCATTTAGAAATTAAAATGAAAAAAACATAATAATAATAATTCATTATATTTATAGAGCGCTTTTCAGGGACTCAAAGACGCGTCCTTAATTGCTGCTTGCGGCTATATTTATTATTATAATTATATATTACATTTCATTAAAGCTAAGGATCTCTACTTTAACCTAAGTAGTACCGGTAATTGTTTGAATTCAAACAAACTGTTGGAGTACAGAGGTAAAAGAAGACAAAATGTTTCCTTTTTCCAATACTTATGGAGGGCACTGTACTAGCAGAAGAAAGTGGGTGAGGCCACTGGACCATCCAGATTATTCATACATGCTTTTCTTTCTTATTTGCCTCTGGCCAGAAGGTCACTTAATCACTCATCTGAGACGACTGAATAAGTATAATCAACAGTGCCATACACTTTCTGCAATAAAGCAATTATTAGATTGACATATTAGATCTGTAACAGGGGAATTAAAGAGGGGCAGAATGGAGGGAATGTCAGCCCATGTGGACTGGAGGCTGTTCTCACTTGTGGTATGCAGGGATGGGAATGTTCAAGTCCTCCAGAAGAAGACGCATCACATCGTCACACTTCCCATGGATCTTCAGAGTGGCAAGCTCATCTTTGGGCGTCCACTAAAGCATTGAAGTGATCACATTCATCATGATGTCAACATTGAAGTGATTACATTCCTCATGATGTCAACAGATCACTGACTGAACCTTTATCTACCCAGGGAAAACACACTGAGACCAAGGCCTCTGCCAGTGTGCCGGTCATCGTCCTGCCAACTCTGACTACTGTGAAGACTAATCCATAACAACACCATGGGGCGGGGTCCTGGACAAAATCACACGTTCAATGGAGACTCTCTAACAAAGAGTCTCGAAACTCATATTATAAACTAAACATTAGGATTAATCCAGGTCCAGGAAACTCTCCCAATATAAAATCTAGTTGAACTGATTCACAAGTTTAACAGTAGCTGTACCTGCAAGTTGACGATGTAGAGCTTAGGTCTCTTGCTGGCTTGTCTGTTCATGTGCCAAAGACAGGGATATTTTTTCAGCACCTGAAAAAACACAAGCCTAGGATCAGTCTAGCTAGTCATCTATTATGTAGACTGGATTAATAGAAGTGGGATGGCAAAGAAAGTCCATATGTCATAAACAGCAGAACGTAAACATAACTGTAGGTATCTCATATTTTGGAGACAAAAGCTACACACACACACACACACATATATATATATATATATATATTCAAATACCCTTGCCATCAAACTGCTAGCTTTTTAGTTGCGTGGCTTAGGGTGTTTCAAATGGCGGTCACGTATGCAGGCAAACCAGAGGACGCAAGCGCAAGAAAGAGACTTGTAATTAGCTTGTAAGGGAGGAAGCTATACTGTTTCTCAGAAGCGTGACACCTGTTCCACATCAAGTGGTCTTCATGTCAGCGATGTGCGCTACCTTCAGACTGGAGCCCAGGCAGAGGATCACGTCGGCCCTCTCAGCGGCCTCCGCCGCCCCCCTCCAGTTGAGGGGCTGCTCCAGGGTCCCCCTCTCGCCGAAATGCACGATGGTGTCCTTGAGCTGGCCCCCGCAGTGGGAACAACCCCTCCCCGTCCCGTGGCGATGCAACCCCGTGCGCTCCGTCACGTCAAAACAACGGACGTATTCTCTCACCGGGGAACACGAAGTACATACCTGTAACTCCCCCCCAAAAAATGTGTAAGTCGTTATGAAATCGATTAGGAGACTCCAGAGACAGGTTACAAGGTGACTTGGTTCTGGTTAGTGGGTTAGGTTTGGGGCTGTGGACTGGTGAAGGTGAGGAAGAGCTATAGGTGCTTATGGTATTTTGGTTTGAGTGTGTGTTGTGTGTGGGGCGGGCACACATGTGACCAACCTCAATGAACATGTTCCCATGCAGGTCAGAGAGAGCCTGTCTGGGGAGGCCGCTACGCAGGTGGAGCCCGTCACAGTTCTGAGACACCACGTGCTGCACCTGCATAGAAACACACACGTCTGAGATGGTAAACCATGATCACAGTGTTTTACAGGGCAATATATAGGGGGTAATAGAAGACAATTTCTTGAAATATAGAGCACTGTGGACCATACAAAAATGCAAGGTTACTCTTCATAGCAGACATTGAACCATAAAGACTACATTTTATTTACAAAGGTCTAGATTTTGTTCATCTTTGATAAACTGTGTAAGGTGAAAAAGTAATGGTTACTTTTCTGATTATTATTATTTGTCATGGAAATTGACATGCTGGTAATAAGAAAAAGATTAAATAGAATTAAAGGATTAGAAATCCTCCATAGATACAAATGTTTCAATGACTGTGATTACATGCACACCATATTCCGATTAAGGTCAATATTCGGGTTATTGTAATATTCCGAATAAGGTGTTTACATGCGCCCACCCATCCACACACCCACCCATCCACCCACCCACCCATCCACCCACCCACCTACACACACACAGGTCAAGGGAATCCCTCACAGCAGATAAATGCTCACTAACCAGCTTCTCCTTGTGTAGCATCCTGATGCACATGTGTGTTAGCGTGGGTTCTGCCTCACTCAGGTCTGATGAACTGTTGGAGAGTCCATCGAAGAGTGAGAGAGAGATGGGGAGAAACAGAGAGTGAGAGAGAGAGATGGGGAGAAACAGAGAGTTAGAGAGAGAGATGGGGAGAAACAGAGAGCGAGAGAGAGAGATGGGGAGAAACAGAGAGTTAGAGAGAGAGATGGGGAGAAACAGAGAGTTAGAGAGAGAGATGGGGAGAAACAGAGAGTTAGAGAGAGAGATGGGGAGAAACAGAGAGTTAGAGAGAGAGATGGGGAGAAACAGAGAGTTAGAGAGAGATGGGGAGAAACAGAGAGTTAAAGAGAGAGATGGGGAGAAACAGAGAGTTAGAGAGAGATGGGGAGAAATTCTCTCAGTACGAGCAGCATAATCAGTTCACCTCCCAACATTCATCTTTTGAGGGGAAACCTGAATCTGCCCACCTTCTTGTTATCCATTTCCCCAATGGCCAGATGATCATTGTAAACTCATTAAGACAAAGGAATTGTGAGTGAAAAAAATGTGGAACTTTAGAAATCCATTTTGCTGTAACCGATAACATAACCTTGTTGAGACTAAGTAGTTGCAAAGGGGTGGAAACCTGTTTAAAATGAGTGACCCCTTGTCCGACACGTTAAACCAACCAAACCAAATACCGTATTTTCCGCACTATAAGGCGCACTTAAAAGCCTTTAATTTTCTAAAAAAAACGACAGTGCGCCTTATAATCCGGAGCGCCTTATATATGGATCAATTGGTTAATTGGTTGATCCATACTGGTTGTACACGGCGCTCAAGGCGCTCTGTCAAAATGTTTCAGTATGAAAAACCAATAAAAACTATTTAATAATAATAAAATGTTTCAGTACGACTGGTAAACTACAAAGCCCAGTGATTCCCACAGCATGTTAATACTTTGGGGGGCCCCCAAAGTATAATGGCTCCCCCCAAAGTATAATTTGTGCTCAGTGAGTAAAAAAAACTGTGTGGAGTTTTCTGTCTTAAATTTGATATAGATCAAGTTCTTTGTTGGTTTGTGAGGATGTTCATACACACTTGGTAAGATGTGTGAGTGAAAGAAGACACAAAAAACAGCAGTGACTGCTCTCAGCTGTTTAACACTTAAAGACCTAGACACCATCACCAGTTGTAGGTTGTCTGAAGTGCAATGTTACTATGAAAATTCACTCAACATTTTTCACGGGTGGGGGGGGCCCACATACAACCCCCCCACCCCGAGTCGTTCCCCCAAAGTATATTTCATTTCTGCGGGAATCACTGAAGCCGCACCGCTTGCAGCATTACGGCTTAACCGGTACTGTGGCACCTTTCAAGAGACACGTTTACGACGCAGAGTTCAAGCTCAAGGCTGTCAGTCACGCAGTAGAATATGGGAATAGAGCAGCAGCGAGAGAATTCAACATTAATGAATCAATGGTACGGAAGTGGAGGAAGCAAGAAGATGACCTGCGCCAAGTAAAGAAGACTAAACAGAGTTTCCGAGGGAACAAAGCGAGATGGCCGAGGACAAACTCGAACAGTGGGTTGTTGAACAGAGAGCAGCAAGTAGAAGCGTCTCTACAGTCACTATTCGAATGAAGGCAACAGCGCTAGCACGGGACATGAACATCGATGAATTTCGAGGCGGTCCTTCTTGGTGCTTTCAACTTGAAGTTTTAAAGTACCCACTCGATATAATAAACAACAGTTTAACGATCACTAAACACTTATCATTTGTGTATTTGATTCATTATTCTCGTTTGCCATAGGCTACCGGTAAGGGAGGGTTGACTTGTAAACATACTTTTGTTTTAGCTCGTGTTCAAAAGCAAGAACTGTGTGTTCATCTAGTTATGTGTAGTTATGTGTTTTTAGCATGTCGATGTTCTCTCAGCATGTTGTGATGTTATTAAAATACAGTTTAGACCTTCGTAGCGATGTGTTTTGTTAGCCGCTAGCTGTTAGCAGCGTTCGTAGCTGTGGCTGCGTTTGAGTCACTTTTCTCCCATTCAGTGTTTGAGGTGAACCAACATTCAAATACGCCTGTCGTGTTCAATCTGTTTAAAAAGCTGTAGTTTATGCACATGTAAAAACTGAAAAATGACGTTGCACATTTCACCAGGAGCTGTCACATATTGGTTGTTGGTTATAATTGTATAGCCTATTGGTTGTTTTCTGGTGTTGTTTTCTTGTTTTGCTCTGTTTGTAGTCTACTTGATGTATTTTTATCAGCTGTTAAATCACCACAGCGGTTAATCCACTAGATAATACCAGATTGAAAATGCTTGTAGCCAACTACTCTATAGCTCGTGGTCGCAGCTATTGCGAATTGCTATTCACGCGAGTCAGCTGTGAATCACCACAGGTCCTTGACGCTTGTTGCAAAAATGGATGACGAACGGCTGATACTTGAGGTGGAAAAAAATATATTTTTATATGCGCCAAATGACAGTGGAGCAGGTAGAACGTTGACTGTGACGCAACGCTCAGGTGGAGCATGGACAACGGGAAGTTCTCCCTGACAACAACTCTTGATTTGAATACCTCTTGGTTGAAAGGTGAGTATAAAACTCTCTTCTTTTAAAAGATGTACCGTATTTTCCGCACTATAAGGCGCACTTAAAAGCCTTTAATTTTCAAAAAAAACGACAGTGCGCCTTATAACCCGGAGCGCCTTATATATGGATCAATTGGTTAATTTGTTGATCCATACTGGTTGTACACGGCGCTCAAGGCGCTCTGTCAAAATGTTTCAGTACGACTGGTAAACTACAAAGCCGCACCGCTTGCAGCATTACGGTAATCAGTAAACACCGGTATACTGTGCTTACTCACAGTCCCACACCACAAGACCCCAAGTAAAGAAGACTAAACAGAGTTTCCGAGGGAACAAAGTGAGATTCTTGGTGCTTTCAACTTGAAGTTTTAAAGTACCCACTCGATATAATAAACAACAGTTTAACGATCACTAAACACTTATCATTTGTGTATTGGATTCATTATTCTCGTTTGCCGGAGGCTACCGGTAAGGGAGGGTTGACTTGTAAACATAGTTTCGTTTTAGCTCGTGTTCAAAAGCAAGAACTGTGTGTTCATCTAGTTATGTGTAGTTATGTGTTTTTAGCATGTCGATGTTCTCCCAGTATGTTGTCATGTTATTAAAATACAGTTTAGACCTTCGTAGCGATGTGTTTTGTTAGCTGTTAGCCGCTAGCAGCGTTTGTTGTGGTTTGGTCAGAGTCACTTTTCTCCCATTCAGTGTTTGAGGTGAACCAACATTCAAATACGCCTGTCGTGTTCAATCTTTCTCTGATTTGAATGTATGACACATCATTTGAAAGCTTACAATCTGTAGTTTAAGCATGTGTAAAAACTGAAAAAGTACGTTGCACATTTCACCAGGAGCTGTCACATATTGGTTGTTGGTTATAATTGTATAGCCTATTGGTTGTTTTCTGGTGTTGTTTTGCTCTGTTTGTAGTCTACTTGATGTATTTTTATCAGCTGTTAAATCACCACAGCGGTTAATCCACTAATAGAGATAATAGCAGATTGAAAATGCTTGTAGCTAACTACTCTATATCTCGTGGTTGCAGCTATTGCGAATTGCTATTCACGCGAGTCAGCTGTAAATCACCGCAGGTCCTTGACGCTTGTTGCAAAAATGGATGACGAACGGCTGATACTTGAGGTGGAAAAATATATATTTTTGACAGTGGAGCAGGTAGAACGTTGGCGGTGACAACGCTCAGGTGGAGCTTGGACAACGGGAAGTTGACACAACACCGATGGAGAGGTGACGCAACGCAGTAGGTGGAGCTTGGGCGTAACGCAACCCCAGTCAAACGTTTGACTGCAGTATCTATTCTATGCGCCTTATAATCCGGTGCGCCCTGCATATGAAAACAGTTCTAAAATAGGCCATTCATTGAAGGTGCGCCTTATAATCCGGTGCGCCTTATAGTGCGGAAAATACGGTACTCGTTTACATTGTATTATTTATGAATATTACAGTACGCTTTGTAACTATACGTCAGCCAGACTTCCAAGACAATCATTCTTATGGTGACTGCCAGGCGGTAAGGCTCTCCACATCCACCTACATTTCGTTTCCACGCTGCTACTGCCGCAAATGATCATTCAATCTCACCTGACAGTCCGGCCTTTCTTCAGCTGTGTCCACACCCCATTGGGTCCTCTGTAGTCTGGGATGGATGCTGCCTGAAACACGGCACATTAGACAATGGTTCAGCGGTTACCCCAAAGAAGGGAGGGAGGAATAAAGGCATAGGGTGCATTATGGAGTTGTAGATGGATTTAATTTACATTTACATTTTGGCCATTTAGCAGACGCCATATTCCAAAGCGATTTACAATCGATACATTTGACTAAGCAAGTGAATCATCAATTCACCAGTTCTAGTAGGAAGAGTGATCTAGCTCAGGCCAGTGGCAGTCGTCGTGATATTTTTTAATTTTTTATTAATAGACACTGGAGAGACAGTACAAGGGGGGTAGTCGAAGTCTTAGGAGGCATAGTATAGGGGGAAAGTAGGTGTCTTAGGAGACACAGTGGTGGGTGTAGTAATGTCTCAGGAGGAGCAGTTAAGGTGTAGCCTGAAGAGATGGGTCTTCAGTCTCTGACTGACTGTCTGAATTTCAAGACAGGCTGATTATTAAACTGGTCTGAAAATTGATGAGTATGCTGAGCAGCTGTTGGCTAAAATCGTGATCTATTTACATGTGAATTACTCTCTGTGTTTATGAGCCAAAGCGAATGTCTTGATCAACTTTGAGTGTTTGGGCACACCTAGCAGACATCCTGTCCGCGATTCAATTAAATCAAACCTTTTCCCTTATGACATTTGAATCTGTGCTAGGTGTATCTTAACATGTGTTTTATGACTAGTCTTCTAGTCTTTTTTTTTTTTTTACTAGTCTTCTGTCATTTTCATTATTGTGTGATGTTTCTTTCCAGTATTTTATGTGTATCTTTTATAACGTTCCACAGAGATTCAGCCAAATGGTCGATCAGTTCATTATAATAAGTAATTGGAATATAAACGGTATTGCACCACTAGATCCAGCTGAAGACCTGTGGATAACACTGTTTATAAGTTGAATGCTATTGTTGATAGAACTCTATTTGATAAAAGGTCCTTTGATTTTTTCTGTAGAAATTCCATTTGGTCTGGGATAAATTGTTTACAGAATCGTACTCTTATGAGTCAGCTTACCCGTGTGTTAGCACGTATTGTCTTGCTAAAGACGATCTTTTCTCACTTGACTATTTTTTTAGGACATTCACCTATCATAATATGTTTCATATTTTGTGTATTTATAGTTTTGATTGTATGACTAAGCTGAATGTTATTGTTTGTCTAAAATACATCTCCTAAAAAGTTTTTCTCATTTGTCCGAAAATGCTACAGATAGATATTTGTGCTAAGATAATCTGCTTGAATCTAAGCAAGCAATATATTTGACCAGGTTTAGCCTAGAAATTACTTTATGTTCTCTAGTTGAGTTGAGCGCACAACACGGTTAGTTCACACTGGCTGGCGTTGAAATACTTCTGTGATACGATTTCCGCGAATAGAATTTTATAATGCAATTAGGAGGGACACTTCCAAAGTACATCTAGCTCATGATAGGAAATGACTCTTAAACTAGTTATTTGAATATTGATTCCCGTCAAAAGTCAACACACTGAAACTAGTGAGGTACCTCATTAAGGCCATAATTTTAGACTAGTGAGGTACCTCATTCATTTTAGACTAGTGAGGTACCTCATTATGGCCATCATTTTAGACTAGTGAGGTACCTCTTTAAGGCCATAACGTTGATAATAGGCCTACATGATGATGTTTAGCTTTAATTCAACATTTCTTTCACCATTTAGAAAGTATAAAAAAATATTAACACCTGGTAACTAGGCCATCCCAGTACAACAACACCTGGTAACTAGGCCATCCCAGTACAACAACACCTGGTAACTAGGCCATCCCAGTACAACAACACCTGGTAACTAGGCCATCCCAGTACAACAACACCTGGTAACTAGGCCATCCCAGTACAACAACACCTGGTAACTAGGCCATCCCAGTACAGCCAGCATGGTTCAGCTCTGAGAGCCAAGCCGCACTGGAAAATGCGACGTCACAAGAACATCTCAGCCAGTTCAGTTAAGGCTCAGTCTGCCAACCATGTAGATGTGTAGAAGCAGGGCTCCAGTGTTACCGTGCTGATCCCAGCTCCAGTGTAGATCACCAGGTGTTGAGCCTGTCTGACCGCCTCAGCCAGCCGCTTCACTTTACTACTCAACTCCTCTGCATCATCAAACACCTGCAACAGCAACACCAGACAGACGGGTTAGAGAGAGAGAGAGAGAGAGAGAGAGAGAGAGAGAGAGAGAGAGAGAAAAAAAGAGAGAGAGAGAGATTCTCAACTAACTAACAGTATCTGCAGCATTTGTTTCACAAGATTATATTAGATTAGGGATGCACCGAAGGTTCGGCCACCGAATGTATTCGGCCGAATAATAGCAAAAAAAGCATATTCGGTATTCGGCCGAATGTATGAAAAGACTGAATGTTTACCGCTGAATAGTAGCAGGGTTTTTCCTGCATAGAGAATTATGAAGCGGCCGTCTCCATCATATTTCTTGCCGCCTCCAGCTCTTGACAAAACTCTGGTAGTATTTTCTACAAGCGTGGATTTCTGTGCTACTCTTCCCCAGCATATGATCATCATGCACACTACACTACACTCGACTGGAAGGTCTTGAGGAGCAACTAATTTGTCATTTGCTGGAATGAAAACCTACGGGATGGTATCTCTCCAGGAGGGCTGGGTTCTCCTGATGTACAGTATATGTGCATATCTTCTTGTCCTATCATTTTAAGCTAATAACTCCATACATTTTGTTACGTGAGGAATGTGTGAGTGTGCTCTCTCCCACTCTCTCACCTCCTCTTGCTTCCGTTTCAGGACGTTCCTGTGGACTTGTCTCTTGCACAGTTCCTGCGTCGTGTCCTGGTGCTGCTGCAGCGCCGCCTTCTCATCCTCTGTCCGCTCAGCCTCTGACTTCTTCAGGATCTTGGCTACCTTGATAGAGGACAGAGATGTGAGCACCCCTAGCCGGACCTCTATGGGACCCTCAACATAGCTAGAGGACCCGACTGTGTCTCAAAGCAGAGAGTCAGAACATACTGGCATCAGTTTCATTTTTTTGGGAAAATGTTTGTACCATTGCATAAATTAAATAAATGTAGCTTTTTATTTACGCTGGTATCCTTATTCATGTAAAATGTAAAATTATAATTATCAAAATTGCATGTTTGAAATTGTATATACTTTATGTTACATAATACTTCCTAATTTCATGAAAGATGTAAAAATTGTGACAGTGGCTGGTGAAAGGGGGCACAAGTGACCAATGAAAATGTTAAACACTACTTTACATTGTTAGCAAGCTCACAACACAAGCTGTGTTAGTAGCTGTCATTGATTTTCAACAACGCTGTATGCATGTACATTTTTGTAAATAAAAGTCGGTTGCTGGCTTGTTACCATTTTCACCAGCAGATGTCATATAATAATGTGAGCCTATCAGTTTCAAGAAATATGTGACGATTTAAATCGCGATATTCTTTTTAAACAGCAGAGAGCGTAATCTACTTTTGACTTTGCTTTCGTCTTTATAAAGAAAAGGAAATATGCATTCATTGCATAGTTTCCGTTTCACAGTTATAATCTACCTCAGAAATAAAAAGGGATTCTTGAAGGAAATACACTATTTAGTTGTTTTTTTCTGAGAAATAAATAAAATAATATTTTTCAGTCATAATTTGTCTGCAATCTCATTTTGTTAAAAGAAATGATGAGAAAATTGTATCGTGAATGATATCGAATCGTGACTTGTGTGGAGGGTTGAGTACCGTTTGGTTTTATTCGATACCGGTGCCAAATCGATACTTTAAAACCGGTACCGGTACCGAAACGGTACTTAAATCGGTACTTTTGATAAAAATAAATAAATATATAAGTGTTTCCCTCCAGGATTTTTCACATCAGTTGCGGGGTGGTCACTGACGCGATTTTCCGAGTGCACGCCATTAATGCCGAGCGGCGATGTTTTATATAAGGTGATCAAATACGAACATATCCTGATGCTACAGCTGCAGCAGAACATGGGGAACTACAGCACTGAACATAGGTTACCGTATAATATACATGTGACTGACAGATATGCCCAAGACACACACACACACACAGTGAAAGATAATCTGCTCATTGAATATGAAGTATACAAGAGTACACACAGAACCGGGAACGCGCATACAGCACTGACCAACATCCGTAGAATATAAACTTGTGACTGACAGTCACATACATACACACACACACACACACACACACACTGAAAGATTATCAGCTCATCAATATGAAGTAGGCCTACATGAGAGTAGGGCTGCCACGATTAGTCGACTAGTCGCGACGACGTCGATTACCAAAATCGGCGCCGACATATTTGGTAATCGACGTCGTCGCATGTTTTTTTGGAGCTGAAATACGTTTTTTGTTTTTTTCCCCTCCGTTTTTCTTCCCTGAAGCTGCCACTGGCTAGCGTCTCCCAGTGTCTTTGATGTACATGCGCAGTGTCGGTCATCCGGGGCACACGTGACGTCCCCGGAAAAACAAACAGAGAGAAATGTCTTCCCGTCCTCGTACGTCTAAAGTGTGGGAGCATTTCAACCACAACGTTGAAAAAAAGAATGTAAAATAAACAATTTGCAAAGCTGAACTCGCTTATCATGGCAGCACGTCTATGATGCTCGAGCATCTCAAAAGGAAGCACGTTGTGGCAGATGACGAGGAAGACGGTAAGCTAGTTAGCTTGTTATTGGCTAACGATATCGTTACGTTAAAAGCCTTCTTACATTATTTTACGTTATGTGCTGTAACGTTGTCATCAGAGCGATACTTATCAAATAGCTAAAAATGTTGTCTTAACGTTACAGTGCTAAGAAGGCGCGTTCTACTATGGAAAGCAAAACTTTTGTACTCTGCACAAGTATTTATTTTTGTTTTTGTATTCTTTTGGTTGCCTAGTGCCTAGCCTACCTCATTTTACTGAGCAGTTTGCACTCTCTACTACTCTTTACATTACATTACATGCAAGTGATGCCAGAAATAAATCTGCAAAGTTCATTAAAATATCTATTTTTGAGTGAACAATCATTTTAATTGTCTTTATTTTTAGTTAGCACATGCCTACAACAACAACTAACAACTTCAAGCTAAATTTAGAAGCTGATTTAGAAGATGATAGCTAAATAAGAGCGATTGAGTAATTGTGCGATAAGCTGTAATTTATGATCCGATTAGTCGACTAATCGTTAAAATAATCGGTGACTAGTCGACTATGAAAATAATCGTTTGTGGCAGCCCTACATGAGAGTACACGCACAAAACGGGCTAACGTTACTCATTAACTGTTTACACAAGTAAAATCACAGTGAGACAGTCAGATGGAGCATTCGGTAAACAATCAACAGCAAGGTAATGCATCAGCTGAGTTAAAGAAAACCAACTTTTACCTTTGATGACAGCGACATGAGTACCTCCGCCGGTCTGTTCGTGATGACTTTAGATTATTTTTGCCCCGTGCATATTGCCCTGTAGTTAGACCGCGCGACCACAGCTTCCTTGTGTCTCTTATTGTCCAAATGTTCCCTGAATTTTAGCTGCATGTTTTTCCAGCATGTAAATCCGTTGTCAATAAAAATTCGACTCCAATTCTTTTCCCCTGCCAATGTCGTTGTTAAAGTGATGGAGAGACGCAAAGGAGAGGGATTTCCTGAAATCCAAATTTCCCGCTAAATTCAGACCAATCACAAAACTGTTTTGCAAGCGCGTCACCTTGCACTTGTTGAGAGCGATTCAGTCTCGGATTACATGCACTGAGTGTAACTAACAGGCGATGGCACGTGCGTTTGCATGTAACGTCCGTTTCGGACACCAGGGGGCGACAGAGGAACCGAAACGAGGAACCGAAATCTCTCTTGTAATTCGGTTCGGTAGATCGAATGTAAAGTAACCGGTACCATACCGGTACCGGTTTTCGGTACCCAACCCTACTTGTGTGTATATCATTACATCCCTAGTTTCCAGTGATCACTTAGCTTGCGCTTTTATTTTGAAGTCACGAAAACGGAGAACAAATGCCAAACTGACGACATGTTTGCTGTAATTATATGGCTGTGTTCGGAATGGCATACTACTCATACTAGATATGACAAAGATTTTAGTATGCGAGAGCGTTCACACTGTACAGTATGCGAGATTTGAGTATGCGAGAAATTTAGTATGTATACTAGATTTTGGCATGACTGGACACTATTGGGGTACTAAATCCCCAAAATGCATTGCGTGTCTCGTCAAACCGCATCATACAAACTCGTCATACAGCTGTTGTTTACATTGTCTGATAGCCTGGAGACCGAAGGCTTGCAATAAACATCGTTTTTTGCACAAATTTGATACTTTTCAGCTGCAGCACCTCAGCTAATGCCTGGTACACACATAAAGATTTTCTAAATCGAGAGACCCCACACATGGAGATCATGGATTGAACAGTTTTGATCGTATTGTGTGTGGTGTAATCCGATATTCCCAATAGAGCACAGCACAGTCAAGAGTCTCGTCCGCCAAGCCAGAAATCTCACGTGATGGAGTAGTACCCTGACTGACCTGTACGTGGCAGCCATGTGCGACAGGGCAAATAAAGTGCAGAAGAAAAGAAGAAGACGCGTCAGCGTGGCAACAGACATACAGTTTGGGGGGCAGGAGATGGGCACCTGCCCAATAGTAATTAGCGTTTTTCTGACAATATAGGTTTTGGGCTGGTTTTTTAGACTGTGGTTAGGCTGGAAATTGTCAATACATTACATGTCTAGGATCTCCTACCTCGTGATCGCAAGTTGTCAGTTTCGCCCACACACAAGAGGATTTTTGATCTGCTCGGTGAACGGTCGGTGCCGACAATCGTAAATATTGAACACGTTTAATATTTACGATCGTCGGCCCCAACCATTTTCCGAGCAGATTGTCGGGAGAAATGGACTCTTAACACACCTCACACCACAGGATAGCCATCCGATAATCGGGCGTTTGCTGTCCTTGGTCGGAAGGGGGGAATCGGGCCAAAATCGGCCAGATTATCTTTATGTGTGTACCAGGCTTTAGTCTGATCACGGATGAGCGATGGTATTTTCACTATATTGGGAATTAACATGGTGAAAAGCATTCTTAGACATGACAACATCGTCATGATAACAAAGATACCATGCATGAAATCCAAGTTTATTTGTGTCTTACACACATGTTCGCCTAGTATTTGGCCCAATCTCGATTCCCTTTTCTACCCCTATGGCTCGTTTTCGAGTGTGACTCGATTTCGAGCTAAGGCCTTCGAACAGAGCCACAAGCCGTAGGGGTTGAAATCTACCCCTATGAAATGGGACAGCCCTTCACGACCGATACGTCATCAGCAGTGGTTTAAATAAACGCGGTACGGATGACGAGTTAATATGTTGCCGGCGAAATCACACATCTCACAATGCCTTCTTCAGCTGTGTTTATTTCTGTTGCGTGTGCTATAAGCATCTTTTTTCGTTTGTTATCAACACACTGTAGTGTTTAGACATTCCTTTTTTAGTCTCTTCCGTCAACGATGTCTTTTTTGTGGACATCGCAATAATGACAATGAATGACTACAACCAAAACAGAGTATTAACCAGATCTGTCAGCGCACGATGTTCCTCCAAAGATACCCGTGACTCTCAATCCTCAGCCACCACATACACACGAGTCCATCAGTTGTCATAAAGCGTTGTCCAAAAATCACGTTACCAAGCGCCTTTCTCAGAACAATTCGTCGTCAAGAATCCAAAAACCATTCCATCATAGTAGTCGTGGTCAAAAACGTAGAAAGAGGATCTCTTGGGGACGCGGCCACATTTGCCCGTGAAGGAGAGATGACAAATAGGCAGAAACATTTCTCAGTAGAGTCGAACGATGATAGATCATCATCCTTTACGCGTATCCTTAACTGTAGTTACATTTCGCGTGTCATATGCCATCAGACATGGAAATATGTCAATGCGCGTCTGTCATGCACAAATCAGCTTGTAACGTTAGACACACAGCACATCGGCATAATAATGTTTTGTTGTGCTTGTTATAAAGAAAAGGTCTATAATGCATTTAAATGAATGATACAACCCATTAATAATATTACATAATAACAACTGCTCGGATTAGATTGCGGGTGCCGCTACATGGAAATAGGTCAAACTGCGCATCATGTACAAGTCAGCCTAACGTTTGATAGATAACTTTACATATGTGTACCATCATCCGCTGTCAAACGCCACAGGTAATAATTGATTTATGATTGTACATCTCTGAAATGCTCGACTGTCATGCAGCGTTGCGTTACTGTCACGTTAGACACAGCACCGACATAAGAGCGATTTTTTTTGTTATGCTTGTTATAAATAAAAGGTCTATAATGCATTGTAATGACATTAAACTAAGATAATAAGATGGTTATCACCATTTTTCAAATCTTTATTAATAAGTAATTACAGAGAAAGTAAAATGACATTTCCGCATTGAATAGAGCGACATAACATTTCTGTAGATGATTCGCAATGCATCCTGGAATCAAGGGGTAGCATACCCCTACGGCTTCGAAGCTAGTCTGGTCCTGGAATCGCTCGAAATGAAGCCATAGTTAGCCCTCGAAATGAAGCCATGGCTCGATGAAATATGAATTGGGACACCCCGGCCCTACCCCTAAACGTGAACGCGCAAAACGAAGCCATAGGGGTGAAAACGAAGCCGTAGGGGTGAATTGGGATTGGCCCTTTGACTGCCCAGTCACGAATGGTCCCAGTATTGTAGCTTCAAGTTGGGTTGTAATTGTGCTTGCTGTCGCAAGCCCACGATATTGTTGATATATTTATTTGAATCCTGTTCTTTTACCAACTGCTAAGACAACAATAAAGTAATCTAGTTACTTTAGCTAGCTAAAGATATTGGCCCCAAATCATTTTACAACTTGTTTAGCTAATGTCTTCTGACGTTTCTGTCGAACCCCGCAATGAAGGTATCTAAGCAATGTAGTTCGTAAATTCGCTGAGAGTGCCGGAGCGCACACTGGGTTCAATGTCATAAAGGGACCCGGTAATTTGATTGGACAAGAGGCATTCCATGAATGCTGATCAGATTTCCAGGGTGAATTTATGAACGCAGCCGTAATGTAGCTAGCGAACAGAAGAGGGAAAAAAATGTCAGATCAGATATATAAATGGGTTATTTTGATAAACTGGACACATTTTGGGAATATATATGGTTACCTTCTTGCCTGAAAATATATTTAAAAATCAGAAAATGACATGTTAGCACTTATAGAGCCAAAATTACAGCTTTTAGCCAATGGAGGTTTAAAATGGAGGATTTAAAATCCCCGCCGCCGGCCGGTGTGAAATGCATTCTGGGAGGCAGTATGCATACTGTGGTGTAAACGGTCGGCTAGTATTGGCATACTTATTATGAATTTAGTAGGCATTATGCAGTATACTCATTGATGAGGACACAATAGGATGTTTATCATTATGATGTGGTCAAAAGGTAAAAGAAAAATAAATATGGATCAGTTTTGCAAATTGAGATTGTAGAGTAGATTAGATTGTAGATTGTGATTGTGGAGTGTCTGATGAGATTTGGGTATGAGTAAATCCACTGCAGTCTTCCCAATATAAAATCAACCTAACCCTAACCAAGGTAAAACAGACACTGTTGAGGTAGTCCTCCCAAGGTAAAACAGACACCGTTAAGGTACATTGTAACATAAACCAATAGTGACATAAGTCACGTTTTCTTGAATTAAATTAATTCCACATCAACACATTCTGTTACATGAAACATGTAGATCATTAAGAACATTTGGCTACCCTCGTTATTATTATTATTATTATTATTATTATTATTATTATTATTATTATTATTATTATATTGTCTGACGATAGGCAACGAATGTCTACAATGTAGGTCACATTCAAAAAAAGTAACAAAGTAGCTAGCTAGCTCAAACAGATAGCTATATGACGACTGGCAGTGTTATCTGTATGCGTTCCACGGGGACGTCCTCTTGATAGAACTATGTACGTCTGTCCTGTCCTCTTGATAGAACTATGTACGTCTGTCCTCTTGATAGAACTATGTACGTCTGTCCTCTTGATAGAACTATGTACGTCTGTCCTCTTGATAGAACTATGTAGCTACGTCTGTCCTCGTTGTCCACCAACTTGTGTTCTTGGCCAGATACCGGTAGCTAGCTGTAGTAATATGACAAACAGCTAAGCAGAGTAAAAAAAAAACGGTCATGTTTACTAGCAAATGAAGACTCCAAATCATAACGTCCCCGCGCTTTACATTCTCTCACCAGTTTAAATGTCTTTCTTTGATTCTCCCGCTGCAGTATTTTAGCCCTTTCCTGCGCTTTTCTCTCCGTCCGAGAAGACGCTCCGGTGTCTGAGGCAGCTTCCATTCTTACAGAAGTAAAATATATTTAAGAACAAAGGCACAGACTGCTCCTAGTAATACACCACAAGAGGCTCTGTGTTCTCTGAGTTAGAAGAGGAATAAAACCACCAGCGACTGTGTTCTCGATAGTAATAAACCACCAGTGGAACCCTGGGTTCTCTGAGCTAGAATAGCGGAACTCCGCCCATCTACTTCCGGTCAATGTACATTTAGATTTCTTCAAAATAAGAACGCCCAAGTGAAACTTTATTTAGCATTTTAGATTAGATTATATTATATTAAACTTTATTGTCATCGCAGAGTACAAGTACTATACAACGAAATGCAGTTTAGCATCCAACCAAAAGTGCAAATAGTGATTTAAGAACATGATATAAATAAAACAAGAATGGTAGTGATAGGTAAGTAGGCAATATACAGTATGTGCAATGGTAGTATTGTAACATCAGTTTAGTTTAGAGGTATATACAGTTATGGGCTGTATACAGTTATGAGCTATGTACAGTTAGTAAATGGTAAATGGACTGCACTTATATATCGCCTTTATCCAAAGTGCTTTACAACGGCCTCTCATTCACCCATTTAGCATACAACTTAAACCATGGGGGGGGGGAAGCCTGCCCTCTCCAAGACTTCTCCATCACAGTGGAGAACTCTACTGTAACCCCCTCCCTGACAGCCAAGAACCTTGGAGTGATCCTGGATAACCGACTATCCTGTGCGGAGAACATTGCAGCAACGGCTCGCTCCTGCAGATTCTTCCTCTACAACATCAGAAGGATACGACCATTCCTTACCAGAGAGGCAGCGCAACTCTTGACCCAGGCACTGGTCATCTCCCGCCTGGAGTACTGCAATGTACTCCTGGCTGGGCTCCCCGCTTCAGCCATTAGACCTCTGCAGCTCATCCAGAATGCTGCTGCCCGGCTGGTATTCAACCTCCCCAAATACTCGCATGTCACATCTCTCCTTCGCACCCTGCACTGGCTCCCGATAGCAGCTCGCATCAGATTCAAGACCTTGGTGCTTGCATACCAGGCAGCTAAAGGGACAGCCCCTGCCTACCTGAAGGAAATGGTAACCCCCCAAACCCCTGCCCGCTCACTCCGCTCCTCCACCTCGGCTGGCCGACTGGCCCCACCTCCTCTACACAGCAGTCGGGCTGCCCGATCACGTCTCTTCACAACACTGGCTCCCCGCTGGTGGAATGAGCTCCCCACGGCCGTCAGAACGGCTGAGTCACTACCCATCTTCTGTCGTAGACTGAAGACCCATCTCTTCAGGTTACATCTTAACTGCTCCTCCTGAGACATCTTCTGACCCTCACCACTACGTCTCCTAAAGACACCCGCTTTCCCCTCTACTGTGTCCCTAAGAACTTCTATTGCCCCCCTTGTACTGTTTCTCAGTTTCTCCAGAAAAAAAAAGTATTTTTTTTTTTTTTGTAGAAGGCGATAGGGAGAAGGTTTTTTCTTCTATCAGTGGCCCCGGGCCCGAGCTAGATTACTCTTCCTGCAACGAATGGTGGATTGCTGATTCACATGCTTAGTATTCAAATGTATTGATTGTAAGTCGCTTTGGAATAAGGCGTCTGCTAAATGCCAAAAATGTAAATGTAAATGGGGGGGGGGCACTAGTTTAGCGGGGTGTGTGGAGGGGGGGATTGTTTATCAGAGTGATAGCTCTGTGAAGTACGGGACCTGAGGATCCTGTTCTTCCTGAGTCTCATAGGTAGGGGGTCAAACAGTCCATGGTTGGGGTGTGAAGTGTCCTTGATGATGTTTGCAGCCCTCTGTCGACACCAGGTTGCCTGGAGGGACTAGATGGAAGGGAGTTTGGTGCCAATGATACGCTGGGTGGTTTTCACCACCCGTTGCAGGGCCTTCCGGTCAGACACAGTGCAGTTGCCTTACCACATTGTGATGCAGTTAGTGAGGATGCTCTCAATGGTGCAGCGGTAGAAGTTGGTCAGGATCCTGGGAGACAGCTGGGCTTTCTTTTTCTTCAGTCTCCTGAGGAAGTATAGGCGCTGCTGCGCCTTTTTGACCAAGAGGTGTTCAGGGTCCAAGAGAGGGAAACATGGTAGGAAATAAGGACCCACAAACAATAATATTGCTAATATGCTAATTATCTTAAAACATTTTAAAATAAATAAATAATCATAATAACAATAATATAATCTACATCATCATCATATGATATTTGGTATAGTATTACCCCAGAAGGGTTTGTATTTCTTCTTATATCCTAATTAACCTGATAGTATAGTATAGTAGTATTGCCCCAGAATAAAGGACTGCCATACATCTAAAAGTGGTCTGTCTGCACTACATAGGATATATAAATGGATTGAACAGAACCATTTTTCAAAGATTTAAATGAATCTTCACTTCAACACTTAAATATCAGGTGAGTTTGAGTCTAAATCAATGTTTTAGCAAAGGTTGATGCTCTTTGATGGCGCCATACAGCTTAAAGTGGCCTATACATTTACAGCTTGACATGTGACCAGTTTATACAAATAGGCATGTGTAAAGTTGCATGCACCAATATGTACATTCTAAAGATCAATAGTACTCTTTGCATATACTTTCTGTTGGATAAATCGTACTTATTTCAGCAAAAGTAAGAGAAAATATTGTGATACAATCACTTTCCATTTATCTTTCAACTCGCGCTTTTATTTTGAAGCCGCAAAAGCGACGGAAAACAAAACCGGAAGTCTTAATGGAGCTACATTACGCAGACAGACGAGATCAGGATGTCGGTTGTTGAGTTGTTGGAATCTATTTTACATTCTACATAGTGCCCTCTGCGGTTTGCGTTTAGAATCTATTTCAAAACTACAGCACAATTCAAAATAATGCTTCAAACTATACTGAAGAGTAGAGTAAACTTTAAAGTAGACACCACGTGACAAAGTTTCAATAACAAAACATTTATTAGAAGCAAACATACAAAATAAATACCAAATAAGTTAGAACTCTTATAACATTATGATAAAAAAAAACTGTATGTGCATTGGTTTCTTTGTTATTCCAATACTGTATCACAAACGGGTAAGAAAGATAAATAGAAATCGTACAAAACATATACTATGTTTCAAAACTAAACTTTGAGAATTGAGAAAATGTAGGTGTGAGTTGATTGTCAGATCAATGTCTACACTTGACTGTGGTGAGTTGTATACATCTTGAATACAATCTTACAGTGTAACATATTTTTTTTTTTTGCTGGTTGTTACAACAAAGCAAAACAAGATTTATTTTGGGTACATATGAAATTAATTTAGTCACTTTTGTGTTAATTATTCCTATTTTAGTCTACAGCATGAATAACCAGAAAGGTTTGGAATCTTCAACGGGGTCTTTGTGACACGGTAGTCTTTTTGCAGACTCTTCCATGGTTTGGCCTGAACCACTTTTCAGGCTCCCCAGCTCCAGCTCTAGACCCAGACCCAGTCCCAGACCCAGTCCCAGACCCAGTCCCAGACCCAGTCCCAGACCCAGACCCAGCTCGAGTCCCAGTCCCAGACCCAGACCCAGCTCGAGTCCCAGTCCCAGACCCAGACCCAGACCCAGTCCCAGTCCCAGTCCCAGACCCAGTCCCAGACCCAGTCCCAGTCCCAGACCCAGTTCCAGTCCCAGACCCAACCCCTGCTCCCGCTCCTCGTTTCCTCTCAGCTGCTTTCTTTTGTATCCTGATGGGAAAAGAAGGAAGTAAATAAATCATTATGTAACCAAAACGTTCATGTATACAGTGTCCGCCATAAGTATTGGAAAGAAGAAGCACCTTGTCTTCTTTTATCTCTATATTCCAAAAGTTTGGATTTGAAATCAAACAATTATATGAGGTTAAAGTAGAGATTCTCAGGTTAATTAAATGTTTTATTTTTTCAGATTGGTTTCACCATTTAGAAATTACACATGTTATACATATTATTTCAGGGTACCAAAAGCATTGGAAAATTGGCTTGACAGGCGTTTCTGGTTAGTCAGGTGTGTTCCGTCACATCAGTTGTACAGGAGAAAGAGAGCTGCCAATGTCGTATTGATCCTAGGCTCTGCATTTGCCTTTGAAGTCTACTACTGGTGTCTGTTAACATGAAGTCTACTACTGGTGTCTGTTAACATGAAGTCTACTACTGGTGTCTGTTAACATGAAGTCTACTACTGGTGTCTGTTAACATGAGGACCAAAGAGACGGCAATCAAAGTCAAGGAAGCAATGCGGTTGAAACATCAGTAAAACCAACCAGAAACATAAACATAGCCAAAACCTTACACTTACCAAAACCAAAAGAGAAAAAAAGAGAGAAGAAGAGAGAAGATAAAGAAATCACTGTTGAGATCAGCAATCGCAAACGGTTTGGTAGGCCAAGGAAGGCTTCTACAGTGGATGACCGCATAATGCTCACCATGATTAATATTAAAACTAAGAGAAAGAAAACTGTCCCATAGATGGGGAACTCAGCAGGTAGGCGTGAATGTGGATAGACTACTACCCACATAATACGTCACCAGGCCAACTACAGAGGCTTCGCTGCAAGGATCAAACCACTCAGAAAAGATGGTCAGGTTACAATTTGCTAAAAAAAGTACCTACAAAGCCTGCAGAGGTCTCAAAGACCTAAAAACAAACAACAACTAAAGATGGTTGTAGTCGAGCTGGCAGAACATCACCAGAGAAGATACTCAGCGTCTATGAGGTCAATGCGCAGACTTCAAGGCTATTATTGCATGCAAATGATTGTCGTCCAAATACTAGTAAAGTACTTTATTTACTCTTATTTATATAATAAATGTATTATATTTATTATTATATATTATTATGTTTTCCCCCAATACTTATGGAGCTGAAATGGGGGGAGTGTGTTTTAAAAAAAAATCTAAATGGTGAAACAAAAACCATTGAATTAAAGCTGAGAATCTCTACTTTTACCCCATAGTATTTGCTTGATTCCAAACTCTTGGAGAGCTAAAAGAAGACAAAATGCTTCCGCTTTCCAGTACTTAGTAGTAGCAGCTCCAGTAGCAGTTAGAGCCACAGAAGACACGCAGCCAGTGTGGAAGCTGCAACGGTAAGAGCCGCAGCAGTTCCGCCACGCACACGTGCTGCTGAGGTTGGCGCTTGCGGTGTGTTTTTAAGCGTTAGGCACACCTGTGTAATAATCATGCTGTCTAATCAGCATCTGGATACGCCACACCTGTCAGGTGGATGGATTATCTCAGCAAAGGAGAAGTGCTCACTAACACAGATTTAAACAAATTTGAGAGAAATAGGCCTTTTGTGTACATGGAAAAAGTCTTAGATCTTTAATTTCAACTCGTGAAAAATTGGAGCAAAAACAAAAGCGTTTATATTTTAGTTCAGTGTATAAGGGCGTGTCTGGTGACCCAGAACTTACATCACTCCCCTCTTCCTTTCCAGGGCCTTCTGGGTCACGGCAGACAGAGATGTCCTCCCCCTGCAGTGCACTGGGTCCCCACTCTGTGACTAAACACACACACACACACACACACACACACACAGTCTAAGATTCACAAAAACCTCACAGATTTCACTAGTTGAGCTTCTCTGTCTCTCCAGTGCCTATATGCGTTGGGAGTGTGGGTAAGAGATGTTTGTTCTGGCATGGATGCTTGGGTCTGCTGGGGGACGAATCCTATACAACAGACTACATCACTACTGACATTCACATGCAGGTAGAAAACCACACAACATCACAAAATATTCCAATTTGATCTTACACTGACACACACAAACACACATATGCAGTCACACGTCCCAGACTTGACTTGGAGGAATAGGTATTGACATTGTGTTCACACTTATCTATATTTCACATTCCATACAAACCACACAAAATATTGAGGCCAACTGTAGTGGAAAAGCGCCATTAGTCTCACTGGGGCATTTCACAAACTCCATCGCCTGATTCTTGGCAGTGGATTGTTGTTGTCTGTAAAACGGTATGTAAATGAAATCAATAAATAAAAAAATGTCATAAAAAATAGTGATGTGTTTAGATTATACAAAATTAGAGTCCCTGGTCTCAAGGTGCTTTCCCCTGTAAACATTTAAATAAAAATAAAATAAACAATGCCTTACCTCAATATACTGTAACATACTCAATATACTGTAGTACTGTAGTCGTTATGTACCACGGTATGTAAACCCACATAAAGCCTTTCACATGTTCCTCATGACCAAGAAGACAGGCAAAAGCTAAATATTTCCAACAATAAGCTGGCAGCAAAGCGGGTGGGTCTGGGTCTGGGTCTGGTCTGGGTCTAGTTCTAGTGGCGCTTTTCCACTACAGGGCCAGCCCGGGTCAGCCCGTGCTGGCCCGGTTTATTATCCTTTTTCCACTGCCAAAAGTACCCGTGCCATTTCTGGTACCCATGCCGAACAAGAACTAAAATAGTTCTTGTTCGTGATGGGTAGCGAAAGGTACCAAAGGTACTTTTTTGCCAGGCTGCGTGTGACGTGTGACGCTGCACACCGTTGATTGGTCAATGGAAATCGTCATCCCATGTTCATAGATTTCTTCACTAACCGCCATCTTTAAATACCACAACAGATTTCGCTCTCGGAAAATGTCACTTACTGTTTCTGTAATAACTTATTAATAAAGATTAGAAACATTATTCTAACCATCGTATTATCTTAGTTTAATGTCATTTCAATGCATCATAGAACTTTTATTACAACAAGCATAACAAAAAAATCACTATTATGGCGATGTCCTGTGCCTATGCTTGTTCCTCAGTCCAATGGAGGAAGCATGATACTCGCGAGTTCATCTCGCTTTTCCCCCCGTTAATGTATTAAACAATCTAAGCAATCTAATCAGAGCAGTTGTTATTATGTAATATTATTGATGGATGTGCCATTTTTGATGGAGAGCAGTGAGCGGATGACTGGATGTGAGCATGTATTTGACTAATGCTTGACTAATGCTCTTGCTCCGAAACCCGAGCTGGGTCTGGGTCTGGGTCTGGGTCTGGGTCTGGGTCTGGGTCTGGGTGAGGTTCTGGGTCTGGGTCTGGGTCTGGTCTGGGTCTGGGTCTGGGTCTGGTCTGGTCTGGGTCTGGTCTGGGTCTGGTCTGGGTCTGGGTCTGGGTCTGGAGTGTTACCTGGCGTTTCAGCTCTCTCTCCCGGGCCAGCTCCCGGTCCTGCCTGATCAGTTGCATCTGCTCCCCCGTGGACTGAACCAGGAAGACGGCATGGACCTCGTACCGAGCTGAGCGAAGCTGGAACAAGACAGATGCACTTCAGATCTTATTATGAGTGTCTGTGTGTGTGTGTGTGTGTGTGTGTGTGTGTGTGTGTGTGTGTGTGTGCGTGGGTGTACCTGCAGGGTGACTCTCTCCTGCAGCAGCAGGTCCTGTCTGCTGCTGAGCTCTCCTCTGCCGGGGGTCTGGGGCCGGAACGCCATCAGAAACTGCTGGGTGTCCTGAGGGACAACAAGCACACGCACACACACACACGCACACACACACACACACACACACGCACACGCACACGCACACGCGCACACACACGCACACACGCACACACAACAAAGTTCTAAAATAACTGTTGTGTACACACAAACATAAGTGCACGCACAAGCACAAACACACACACACCTGGGTTTCCGTTAACCGGTAATTACCGGTCTTTGTCTGGTAAAATCTGTTGAAGTCCGACATAATGTCCAATGAAAATAATTCCCTCTAAGCACAATTTGAATACAATTTGCAAAGATTTAATTGTCACATATTCTGGTTCCTTCTATATAAAAAAAGACCAATATATAGGCTATATATTTGATTAATGTGTAGGCTAGCGCTAGCCTATGCGTTGAAGAAACAGCGGTAATAACCTGCCTAGCGGCAGGGTTGCCAGATGGGATTGACAATTTACAGCCTAACCAGTCTATAACCACTAAATCCAGCAGCCCATTCGGCGGTAACCCGCCCCATCTGGCAACCCTGCCTAGCGGGCCACCACGTCACGCAAGAGTCGAAATCAAAACACCGTCATTTTGGCAGGAAAGTGGGTGTTTTGAACAGTAAAAGGGAGAGCATTTTTATCAGATTCCCAAAAGAACCCGAAAGACGACATAAATGGATTACTGCAATAAAACATGCTAGAAGCGAAAAGAGCGATGGGACCCGACAAGCAACGGACTCCGCTTGTGTAGTGACCACTTCATATCAGGTACAGAATACAGCGCTTCCTAACATTAATATCTTATTTATTTAACAGGCTTTTATTACGGTTTCTGACCATTTTATTATACTAATAGGCAAGTTTGAGCTATGCATTATGGCATGGATTTTGCAGGGCTAACAAAGGCTAAGCTGAAAGAAGCCTGTTGCTCACTAACATGTTGCGGGACATTTTCTGTTTACTTATACTGGGAAGGCTCGTATGTGTGAAAGGGGCTTAAAGACTCTCCAGAGTAGGACGAGGGAAAGTTGATCAGGTGATTATAGATGTCGGGATACTGCAGGTCTGGAAGGTTGTCCGTCCGTTCAATACTGGTGAAAAGCACCATGGGGGCATTTTAAGGGTCAAGTTTTGCAATATAGCGTTCAATGTCCTTGGAATTAAAGTGCGCAGTGATCTCTGATGGCTTGAAATCTACGCTGGCGCCATTCATTTTTGCTCACGCTTTGCTTCCTGCCAAAATCACGGTGTAAACAAAACGAGTCACGTGACGTCCGGAGCTCTATATTATTATATAGCTCGCATCTAATCGTATCGGATGAGAAATAGACATTAAATGGCATATGTAGACTACACAACAGCTAATCACCGCGATAAACACCTCTATTATATTTTAATATGATGACCGGAATTTCTCCCGTTTGTCCGACACATTGAAATCTTTCCGGCGGACACGTTGACCGGCACCAATGTTTTCTAACGGAAATCCTGACACACACACACACACACACCTGTTCATCCTTACACACACACACACACACCTGTTCATCCTTACACACACACACACACACCTGTTCATCCTTACACACACACACACACACACACACACACCTGTTCATCCTTACACACACACACACACACACACCTGTTCATCCTTACACACACACACACATGTTCATCCTTACACACACACACACACACACACACCTGTTCATCCTTACACACAAACACACACACACACCTGTTCATCCTTACACACACACACACACACACACCTGTTCATCCTTACACACACACACACACACACACACACACACACACCTGTTCATCCTTACACACACACCTGTTCATCCTTACACACACACCTGTTCATCCTTAAGCCCAATTTATACTTCTGCGTCGAATTTACGCCGTAGCCTACGCAAGGGCTCTCCCAATTTATACTTCTGGGTTGGTCGGTCTTTGTCGCGTTGGTCGGTGTACTCATAGCGGCATAATAGCGATAAAAAAAAATAGCGATTATTAATAAGTAATTACAGAAAAAGTAAATGACATTTCTGTCATGAATTCCGCATTTACGAGAGTCGGAATGTGACGCTACCAAGCGGACCAATCACAGTTCTTATAGATAACTTTACATTAAATATGTCTATCATAAATATCATTTAAACCCAACGAACAGCCATGGGGCTCCCTGTAACTAATCATTTATTTCTAAATAAACAGGATTGTACATCTTGTAAATGTGAATCGCGCTCCTTATAGGAAGGCTGTGCCTGACGCTTCCATAGGGCGCACCGTTGGAACGGTGTACTCAAAGCGGCATTATAGCGATTTTTTTGTCTTTGTCGCGTTGGTCGGTGTACTCATAGCGGCATAATAGCGATCAAAAAAACTTATTTTTGTTATGCTTGTTGTAAATAAAAGTTATATGATGCATTGAAATGACATTAAACTAAGATAATACGATGGTTATCATAATTTTTCTAAGTAATTACAGAAAAAGTAAATGACATTTCTGTCATGGCTTCCGCATTTTGGCCTACGAGAGAGTCGGAATCATGTCGGAATCATGTGCTACCAAGCGGACCAATCACAGTGCTTACCAGGGACGTGCCGTCCATATAAGCAGAGGTAAGCAGTGCTTACCCAACGAAAAAAGGAAAGGAAAGAAAATATTAAAATAAAAGTGCATGTAAACCGTTTGTTTGTTTTCATTAAAAGAGTCGTATTTTAGGTCCCAGGGCAGCAGGAGTCATTCATTTTGACGTTGCATTTTTAGCGCCACCTGCAGGAGTAAGCACTTCCTACTCTGCATTGCGTTGCATATAAGCACTCCTCTCTCTGCTTTCCCTCGCGTACATTCGAATGCGTGAAAATGTCTTTTTTCTTTTTTTTCGATGCTTCAGCCCGCTGTTTAATGTGGCCATGGTAAGCATGCTTATAGCCAATCAGTAGGTCTTTAATTCCGATAAGAGCTACTGATTGGCTATCATTTTCAAGTTCACATAACATTTCACACTACTTTCTCTCGCCCGGCAGAATAGTTTATGCTACCTAGCTCAAACGATCTAATCAATAAGGATAACTTGCTTTTTTAATTTTGTGAATATGGACATTACTGTCAGTGTCATCACTGGCCCTGATCTAAATTGAAAAAGAGAGACTTTCCAAACTGCAACAGGCGAGTGACTTCTACACTAAAGTGACAGAGGTGTTCTTTCGCAAGGAGAGGCGCATGGACCTCGTTTTCAAGTAAAGGTAAGATATAATTTTTAAATTTACGTCATGGCTTCTTTGCTGGTTTATATGATTGGCGAGGCTGGTGGCGATCTGTGCTTGTTTAGCTTGGTTTAGCTTGGTTTAGCTTGGTTTAGCTTGGTGGCGATCTGTGCTTGTTTAGCTTGGTTTGGGTACTGCTGTGCTGCTGGCTATGGCTTCTTATTTAAGACTTCCTCTGCTTTTACCTTTGAATAGTCATGTGCCGTTGTGTTTGGAGAGAGAGCTGCTTAATCAATCAATCAGAGAGCTGGTTAATCAATCGCTGAGATAGGCCTAATGTCGCTGTCCGTGCCTTCTGGACCAAAAGTGTTTGAGAGAGATAGAGAGGGAGGGTTTGTGATGTGATGTCAAGTGCCTGTGTGACAAAGTGTGAAAAGAAAGTGTGTTGTGAGTTTACTATGGAGGATGGAAACGGTGTGTGTCTGTGTTGTGCATGTGTGCGTTTGCAATGTTGAAACTGGACTTGTAGATTTCAGCAGGTTGGCTACTTGAAAATATCTTGGTTAAAAAAAGATTGAACAATGAGCACCCCTGATATAGTCGAAACTGGCAACAGTTTTTTTTGTTTTTGGTAATCTGACCACAAAGTGACACTACAGTTTATTAGCGGGTTCTAGGGCATCAAAATTGCATTTCCTTGAAACTGCGTTCACTGATAGCGTGTATGTGTAATTACGTGTATTTCTATATTTTATGCTTACCCAATCTAAAAGCTCACGGCACGTGCCTGGTGCTTACGGTTGCGGACCAACGCAAGCTACGGCGTAGGTTACGCCGTCGATTTTACGCAGAAGTATAAATTGGGCTTTACACACACCTGTTCATCCTTCCATTCCATCATATACATCCAGGGATGTAATCGATACAAGACAGTTAAAATCAGGGCTCCAAGCCCATTTTAGTGAAGGTAAGAAACAGCATTCCTGGTTTCATCATCATATGAGAGTGAACCAGGGATGAGCCAGTGTTCTGTTGGGGGTCACCTTGATGGTGCGTCTCAGCCGGCCCACTCTCTCCGTGCCAAACAGCCTCCGCGTCAGGAAGCCCTTCACCGCCGCTACCACCAGGGGGCCGCACGCCACCTGGAGAACACGTGGGGGCTGAGGGAGGGAGAGGAGAGAGAGGGAGAGAGCAAAGGAGAGGGGCGGAGGGGAGGGGAGAAGTGGAAGGAAAGGGGAGAGGCAGGGAAAGGGAGGAGAGAGAGAGAAGGGAAGGGGAGAGGCAGGGAAAGGGAGGAGAGAGAGAAGGGAAGGGAAGGGAGAGGCAGGGAAAGGGAGGAGAGAGAGGGGGGGGTGGGGGGGGAAGGGGCGAAGAAGGAAGAGAAGATGAGAGGGGGGGGGGCGAGGAGAAGAGAAAAAGAGCATCGATGAAGAACGAAAGAGAGGAAGCGAGAATTCTGATGTCCCATCTCAGATTGTCACGGTGGTTCAACCAGCTGCGTCCACACTGACGCCCCCGCTGACGTGTTGACAACATTGTTTAAAACTGTACAAATGTCTGTCACAGTGCCTTTGCACTGCCTTAGAGGGAGTATGTGTGTGTGTGTGCGGGGGGGTCTTACCTGTATGAAGGAGTCAGAGTGTGGGGAGGAGGGATGGGTGGGTAGGGGGGATCCAGGGGAGAGAGAGAAGGGAAGGGGGAGGGAGGTGGCCTGGTGGTCCCCGGGCCGTGGCGTGGACGCGGGGGGCCGGGGGGAGGACGCGGCCTGGAGGAGGAGGAGGTGGTGGTGCACGGCCAGCGTCTGAGGGAGAGACGGAGGGAACCAGAGGATCAGAGGAGACGTACCAGGTGCCCATTAGCACTGGAGCAGAGAGGGGAGGCAGGGAGGCAGAGAGGCAGGGAGGGGAGGCAGGGAGGCATGGAGGCAGGGAGGCCCAAGTGAAGAGAGTGAGACGGAGGGTATCAGAGGAGACGTCCGATGGGGAAGGAAAGGACAGTAGACGAGGCAGGGAGGGACGAACCTCACCAGGGGGGAGAGAGAGAGAAACACAGAAGGACAGCGACGGGAGACAAGGAAAGGAGAACAGAGAGGGAGGAGGGGAAGGAAAGAGGGAGAACAGAGAGGGAGGAGGGGAAGGAAAGAGGGAGAACAGAGAGGGAGGAGGGAATGAGCCGTAGTGAGCGGCGGCGAGGGAGGGCGGATACGAAAAGGGAGGAGAGAGAAAGAAAGAGGTGAGAGAGAGGGATGGGGAAAATGAGGGATGAGAAAAGACAGAGAGAGAGAGAGAGAGAGAGAGAGGGGGGACCGTTAGCGGTAGGCACTCTGCAGGACGATGTGGCACTTAACCACAGACACTCGTGAATTAAACAAATCTCCTCCTTTTTCTGTGTCAATTAACCCCCCCACCACACAAACACACACACACACCCCTCATTTCTCCATCCCCCTCTCCATCCACACACACCCCGTCTCACTCCTTTTACCCTCAACACACCACCAATGATAGAGGGGGGGGGGAACATACAGAGAGGTCCTATTATTAAACAGCTTATGTTAATCACAGTGTTGTTATAGCTGCATAAATTAAACATGAGAAGAGACAAAGATGGTAATTAACAGGGCAAGGACACGTGGACACACACACACACACACACACGCACGCACGCAAACACGCACACAAGAATGAATAAGAAATTGATGTCAAAGAACCTGGGATGTCCTTGGGGAAAAGAGAGAGACACACACACACACACACACACACACACACACACACACACACACTACAGCATCATGCCAGTGCTCCTCTTAAGAACGATCCAATTAAACATTTATAGAACAATCCCAGGGCTTAAGCAGGGGGGAAGTTTGAAGGTCCCTTGTAATGAGCATGTCTGCAGTCCACACACACACACACACACACACACACACACACACACACACACACACACGTTTTCTTTACGGTCGTGGTCGTACACTGCGGTTGGGTTGCGGTCGGCTCACCTGCAGTAGCTCCTGCTGCTGTCTGCGCTGCTCCTCCTTCAGGCTACTGAGCTGAGCGGCGTGGGCCTGTTTCATCTGCTGCTCCCCGCCACATTCACGACCCCCCCCTACCAGCACACATGGAGGAGAACAGTCACACATGGAGAACAGTCACACATGGAGAACAGTCACACATGGAGGAGAACAGTCACACATGGAGAACAGTCAGACATGGAGGAGAATAGTCAGACATGGAGAACAGTCACACATGGAGGAGAACAGTCACACATGGAGAACAGTCACACATGGAGGAAAACAGTCACACATGGAGAACAGTCAGACATGGAGGAGAACAGTCAGACATGGAGAACAGTCACACATGGAGGAGAACAGTCAGACATGGAGAACAGTCACACATGGAGGAGAACAGTCAGACATGGAGAACAGTCTCACATGGAGAACAGTCAGACATGGAGAACAGTCACACATGGAGGAGAACAGTCACACATGGAGGAGAACAGTCACACATGGAGGAGAACAGTCACACATGGAGGAGAACAGTCAGACATGGAGAACAGTCACACATGGAGGAGAACAGTCACACATGGAGGAGAACAGTCACACATGGAGAACAGTCAGACATGGAGGAGAACAGTCACACATGGAGAACAGATTAGATCCTTGCTATCCAGGATCTGATCAAGCTGGCTGATTTCCCCTATAGGCAAAAAAAAAAAAAAGCCAGATTGATCTGATCCTGGATAGCAAAAAGGTTTCGAACAACTGGGCCCTGAATCCACAACGAGACAAAGGCTTACCTTTAGGAGTGCTGGACTGGACTCTGACCGTGGACCCTCCACTTCTGTTGCTCCCCTCTGTCACATGCATGACCAGCCTGCGTTTCGCCCGCCCTCCTTCACCCCACCCTCCGTACTCAGGAGTCAGCTGCTTCCCCTTGGAGTCATGCACCCCAGATCCTGACTCCTCCCCCTGGAACCACAGACCAGAGGGGGTGTCCACGTCATACGATTGGTTGAGGGACAGGAATTGGCCGGAGGAGTCCTCCCCCTCGCTCTGCCTCTCTATCGGCTGGTTGCTGGGACACGAGGGGACGGTAGAGGACTTGTGTGGCATCTCAATTTCCAACAGAACTTTCCGGAACAGGTCGGGCACCCGCCTCTTCTGAACCAGGGAGGTGATACGATGCCTGGGAGTGTGCTGAAGACCGTCTGGCTGCTTCTCACACCCTGTTCCACTGACGTTCATGACTGATGACGGTTGTGGTCCTCTGTCAGACCCCAGGACTGTACAGGCCACCTCAGCCGCTGACATCAGACGTCCATCTCCACCTCCTCTGTCCAGCTCTGAGGTCTGGGACTCTCTGGGAGATGTTTTATACTTGTCTCTCTGATCGTCATTGCTTTTCTGGTCATTTCTATGGAGATCAGTTTGACCGTCCTCCCAATTGTTTCTGGCATAACTGTCAACCTGGATCTTAGGATGATTGTGCTTTTGGTCAATGGCCAAGTTACAGTCAGCCTGACTGTTAGGTGTATGATAGTCATTGTCGTCGCACTTTCTGTGAGTGGTTGAGTCAGCTTTGCTAGGGAGAGTCTGATTCTGTGTCTCGCTGAGCGTGGACTCTAGATCTGAGATCATGGCTTTCAGGCTGGACAGGTTCATCTCCAGTTGTGCAATCTGCTCCGTCTGATCTGAGCTCCAACTGCCCAGTGGCACTGACATACCACCCCCTACCACTAGAGGCCCTATATGAGACCCCATGGACACATTTGGCTGGTCCCTGGCATCATTCTGGCATGACCTCACCTCAATGTCCACATTTAGGGGTGTGTTAACTGTGAGTTTCCTCTGGGGGGCACCACCACGCTTTCGGCTGCCTTGACTCTTGCAGCGGTTTGGGCTCCTGCAGAACTGAGGGGTAGGGACAGTCTGGAACTTTTGACCCCCCTGAGAGCATAGCCGAGTCAGGCTACTGATCCTAGTCTTTCCCTTGGTCAGGTAAAAGGCCTCCTTGGCTGGGGAGTCCTCAGCAGATATGGACTGTGGAAGTTCAAGCCTATCCATCAGTTTTGACTGAGTTGTGATATTTAGTGACAAGTGCACCAGTACGTCATTTGCTGCCAAGTTGTCCTCTCCAGGTAATTTCCCTTCTGGAGTTTGGATATCGTCTTCTCCACCCAATGGTACATCTTCAGTTTCTAGCTTTATATTTCCCGCATTACAACTTTTATCATTGAGTTCCACACCCCCCATCCCTGACTTTTCTACATCATCCTCATGCTGACCCCATCCCTCCTTCGGGAATGTTGTCTCTGGTGTGGAAACCTGGACTTGGTTTCCTAGATCCTTCCTCCTCTCCCGGGTTTTCCTGCTGCCCTCCACCGGCGTTCTCCACTTGTGGGAAAACTCATAGTTCTCCTTGTCAGATAAGCTGTGCTCCTCTGCCCTCTGATGCTGCTGCTCCTTGTTCCTTTCCTGGGTCCAAGAGACCGTGGCCTGGTTCCTCAGCTGACGCTGGCGCCACCGTTCCTCCCGTGACTTCTTGAGGAGGGTCTGGAGGCTCAGCCGGTAAGGCCGTTCTTCATCCCCAGCTTCAGTCTGTTGTGGAATTTTGTCTGTTGTAGCTTTGTTATTTGTTTCTAAACACTCTCTAGTTCCAGGGTGGCTAGATGTGTCTACACTCTCTCTAGTTCCAGGGTGGCTAAATGTGTCTAAACTCTCTCTAGTTCCAGGGTGGCTAAATGTGTCTACACTCTCTCTAGTTCCAGGGTAGCTAAATGTTTCTACACACTCTCTAGTTCCAGGGTGAGTAATTTTGGAGTCTGCTATTGGAGGAGCCGTTACATCGTCGTCATCATATAAATGAGATATCACCGACACTCCGTCTGGATGAGCTGATATTAAATCATCATGCTTGGCCGATGTAATAAATGCATCCTCCACTATGCAAGCTGTTGTGACATCACAAGGGGACTGCTTTTCTGCACACATCTCCTCTAAATCCTCACCATCTACTGGAGGGTGGCTAATAATATCAGGGACCTTGGCGATTGTGTTTGAGGTGTTGTGTAGGAAAAAAAAACCAGAAGCAATAGTCGTACCCCCCTGGAGCCCAGACCTGTTGCTCTCCTCTGGCTCGGTCCTGGTCAAGACACAGACGGCCTCCACGCTCTCGTAGGTCGCGTAGCCTGATGACTGTGTCTGGCGGCTTATGTCAGCAAGAGGGTCAGTGGTCCGTTGGCCACCCAGGTCCTCTCTACATGGACCACTAACGCTCTCCTCCTGGTCGTACAGGACGGTGTCCCTGGCTCGGGTCTCACTTTGGGATGTCAGTTTGGGGTGTAGATGTGCTGCAAGGTGATTGGTTGTAAAGGCACTGTAGGCTGTAGAAGTCAAAGGCAGGCTGTCTCTGTCATTACTCTGAGACAGTGATATGTTGCTGCTGATGTTGAGGGCAGAGGTTTTCACTGCTGTAAGGCCAGATTCCTCTTGAAAGAACACCTCCAAAGTAGGTGCTTGCCTTACCTAAAATATAAGATAGAATTATAACACAGATAGAAAGTCACAAAACAAAAACGAATCATCATTCAAAGTTAAGGCAATTCATGCACACTTCCAAACGTTCAATCCATGTTGGCTCACCTGAATACTGTGTAAAAGGTTGTGAACATGGGCCATCCTTGAATCAGACGGTCTTTTCCTCCGGTCCATCACCATTCTGGCTGCCTCTCTGTGTCTCAGGATCTCTTGTCTCTGTTCTCCTGTGAGCTGAAATCCAACAGACGAGTGGTCAGACAAGTTATTTCAATAGGCTCATACAGAGGTGTGAAAATGTTTAAATGTAGGCTACTGTACATGCACACATACAGTCACTTTTCAATAACTAGACACCAACGAAGTCCTCCACCTGTGTAGTCATTTGTAGTGAATGACTCACCGACCCTTACCAGAGGAGGGAGGATGGGAGAGCCATGGAAGCGGATGGACGAGGATGCGTGGCTACAACTTCGTGACACTTGATTGCCATTGCTCTCCCTCAGCTGGGAGAGTTTGCATTGTATGAACTCATCATAACCCTGCATACTAAAGTCAAATGGTGGGATTAGGCTAGTTTTTTGGTTCGTCCTTTCTTCTACGAACGCCGTTATTCAGCCTCAGTTGTTATTGTTAGCTAGCAAGTGAAGCTAGCTACATAGCTAGCTAGTCAGGGCATTGGATTTAATGCCATCTAGCCAACTTTGCAGACTGATAATTCAACAGAGAAGCGAAAAGCCAAAATAAGCTCGAATGATAATAATGCAATACACACAAATATTGCTAAACAAATTGCAATTCAAACTACGAAACTAAGATAATTTCTCGGACATAGCCAATGTTGACCCGCCTCCTCCACCACCAGACTACGGCTCTGTGTTCCGTCAACGACAGTGGAACTCCGCCCACCTATTCAAATAAAAGCGTCCACTTTAAGCTTATTTAAGCATTTAGACATAGCAAATATGAATGAAGTAACCATACGTTTATATTTAACTTATCTCTGGAAATGAACTTTGCTCTCTATGTATTCTTTGTGTTTTTTAGGATTTGTAATTCTGATATCCTAATACGCTAGTGAAGTGGAAGGTCACTACTGGACACACCTAAACCAGTAACACTGAAATGAAAATTGTCTGCTGCTAAAAGTACTCCCACCATAATTAAATTGAATATACTTCATTATTGCTCTTTCTCCATCCGAAACGGAAGTGTGTAAAAACTAGGCAATATTGTTTGAAATCAAACAATTAATATAAACAACACTTCTGTTAAAGGAGCGTTTGGAGAAAACGTAATCTGCCCAAGATTTACAGCATACCACCTCATCTGTCAAAAATGATGGAGGGGTTGTTAAGGTTGGCTTATATAGTTACCACAAGAACAGTCTAACTTGTCTTAATTGATTATGTTACTGCTGTGACAGTAGCAGCAGAATGTATTCTGAAGTGTACAGAAACATCTTGTCTGTACTAGAGATTAGTTTAAATAATCTTAATCTATTATTAATATTTCTGTAGCCTACAGTCCATTATAGGTGCCCTATGTAAAACGACATGTAATTGCATAAATATGTACATTGTAATGATAATCCGTTCTGTAATATTTCCTTATTTCATGTAAATTATGATCATGATCCCATCATTTTCCAGTGATCGCTTACCACGCGCTTTTATTTTGAAGTCTAGAAAACGAAACCGGAAGTCTAATTGTCTGAACCTGGTGATTATTATCGTTCAGAGAACACAGATTAACAACTGTTGCGAGACGTCCCAATAAAAGTGTTTCCTCTCATCATAATTCTCGCATCCTCTCCCTTCCTTCTCAAACACATTGGATCAGACTACCTAAGGGGAGGGACTTTGGATCTTCTTCTCCAATGCGTTTTGAGAAGGAAGCGAGGAGATGCGAGGAATAGAGTTATGCTGCATTTAATGTGGTGTTGGAAGGTCCGAGTTCCCGAGTTGGGAAGTCATTCTTCCGACTTCGTTGTGTTCATGTGCTTTTTAAATCTGTGTTAGTGAGCACTTGAATGAATGAATGAATGGACTTTATTGTCATTTGCTACAGTACAGGTACAGGTTTTTTTTTTTTTTTTAAATCACAAGAAGGGAAGGAGCTGGTTTACATAAATAAAGGCTATGTACACTATCCACTGTACTATACTGTACAGATAGACGACTAGGGTTGTCATATTGCACAATAGTATTGTTTCACGTTATTTAAAGTGTCACAGTTTGCAGGCTTGAAATGTACATGTTTGTGCCTCAGCACTACACCTGATTTTTTCAGTCCAGCAGCTGCCATACAATCCGTCCAGACTGTCCAGGGCCCAGAACTTAGGTCTTTGCTGTGTTCAGGGCCTGGACGGCCCTGTGGTAGAAGCTGTTCTTCACTTCTCCTTTGCTGAGATAATCCATCCACCTGACAGATGTGGCATATCCAGATGCTGATTAGACAGCATGTTTATTGCACAGATGTGTCTTTGAGCCCCAGAAATGCGCTATATAAATACATTATTATTATTATTAGATGGGCCTTAGGCTGGTCACAATAAAAGGACACTCTAAAATGTGCACGCTTAAACAAGTTTAACTTCTGTGCTTTTATTTTGAATAAATCCTCATTTATATACACCCGAGGAAGGTGGGCGGAGTGCCACTTGACAGATGATCTCTTCACTCTTCTCCCTCACTCCTCTCTGCATCTCCCTCACTCCCCCTTGTGCTGTCAACAGCTGAGGCTATTTACTAAGTATTATGTATTATGTAAGTATATGAAATGTATTTGTTGAACATGTTCAATGTTGTTAATAGGAAAGTGAATTTAAAAATTGCATGAGAAAAAATCTGAAATATTATTTCTGCCCACCCACTGCTGAACCTGGACACCAGGGGCCTCCTTTATAAAAAAAGTACTTGAACGTCATCTTTGACTTTCACGTAAGCACATTTTTCTAAACGGACGTAAGCATTATTTATAAACGGGCTGCGCTTGTTTAAAGTTGCGTACGTGCTTCCTTCTATACCAACGCAGGTCAAATGAACGCAGGTGAATGAGGTTTGTATTGTAGCGTTGTCACAGACCAGACGGAGGGTTCTTGATTACCAGCTTTATTCTCAGTTACAGTTATATATCTCACACTCAATCCTAACAATACCCAGCACTCAACCCTCTCGTCTCACTCTCCCGCTCTCCCTCCTAAGTCCCTCCTCTTCCGCTCCCCGCCCCAGAACCCTCCCTCCCCCGGATGAACGTCATCCAACCGCAACAACTCTTAAAGCCACAGTAATGTTAACCCACTAGAACTCAGTCCGTTACACTACCTCCCCCCCACAAAGTCACTCGCCCCGAGTGACCACTCAAAGTCTCTCAGGTACCTTGGGGGCCTTACTCTCCTCTGGGGCCACCTGGGGGTGGGGGGGTGGGTGGGCGACAGTTCATCGGGGGGGAAATCGGTTGGGGAGGGGCGGGGGTACGACACTCCATGGGGGGGGAGATTTGGCGGGGCGGGGAGGGGGGGTGATAGTCCATTGGGGGGGGGGGGGGGGTTGGGCGGGGCGGGGAGGGGGGGTGGGCGACAGTTCATGGGGGGGAATTCGGGTGGGGAGGGGCGGGGGGCGACACTCCATCGGGGGGGGATTTGGCGGGGCGGGGAGGGGGGGTGATAGTCCATTAGGGGGGGTTGGGCGGGGGGGGGTCTGGTGCTCAACCCGGTTACCACGCCGTTCACCCCCTTCTCCTGGGGGGGTGCCCGTGCCACGGTAGGGGGCCAGTCTATCTCGATGCAGGGCGACTCTCCTACCTCTTGGCGGCAGCTGGACCCTGTATACGACTTCGCTCAGTCTCTCGAGGACCCTGCAGGGCCCCATCCACTTGCTGTCCAGTTTGGGGCACCTGCCTTTCTTTCTCTGGGGGTTGTAAACCCAGACCAGCTCCCCGGCCGTGAAATGCTGCCCTTTGGTGTGCACGCCGTAGTTCCTCTTCTGTCTCGCCCCTGCACTCCGCAGTTGTTTTCTGGCGAACTCGTGGGCGCACTCCAGTCGATCCTGCAGCTTTCGGGCATATTCAAGCCCCGGGGGGTCCGCCGGGGGGTCGGGCGGTCTGCCCAACATCATCTCAGCCGCGGTCCTAATCTCCCTGCCCAGCATGAGAAGTGCGGGGGAGCAGGAGGTGGAGTCTTGCGTCGCAGACCGGTACGCCATCAACACCAGGGGGACATGCGCGTCCCAGTCTCGCTGGTGTTTAGCCGTCACTATGGCCAGTTGCTGTCCCAGCGTGCGGTTAAATCTTTCAACTAGTCCGTCGCTTTGTGGGTGGAGGGGTGTGGTGCGGGTCTTGTGGGAACCAAGCTTTTCGCACATGGCCGCAAACACGCGAGATTCAAAGTTCCTGCCTTGGTCGGTGTGAATGACCTCAGGGACCCCCAGTCTGCTGAACATCCCCTCCACCAGTGCATCCACTATTGTCTCTGCTTCTTGGTCCGGCAGGCAGTACGCCTCCGGCCACTTTGTGAAATAATCCATGGCAGTGAGGATGTAGCGGTTACCTTTGTCTGAGCGAGGAAACGGCCCTTGCACGTCAATCCCCACTCTCTCCATGGGACAGCCTGTGGGAAACTGCTGGAGTTGGGCGTGAGATGTGCCCGTGGGGCCTTTACGTGCTGTGCAGCTGTCACAGCGGTGGCAGTAGTCCCCCACGTCCCGCCCATGTTGGCCCCAGTAGAACCCCTGACGAAGGCGGCGGAGCGTTTTGCTGACCCCGAAATGACCAGATCCAGGGGCTCCGTGGACTGATGGTAGCACCGTTTCCCGCAGGGTCCTGGGTACGACCACCTGCCACAGCGTCTCTCCTGTGGCCGCGTCTTTCCACCCCCTCTGCAGTACCCCGTCACACAGGCGCAGGTTGTTAAACATACTCCACAGCCCCTTTGTAGCCCTTGAACACAGGCCGATCTCTTCCAACCGGGGTTGGTGTTGCGCCGCTACCCACGTGAGCACGGGCCCGATGTCAGCATCCTCTTCCTGTTTGCGTCTCCACTCTCCCGCGTCGATAGCTGTTAGGGCCGCTGCGGCGCATCTCACCCCTTGTCGCAGCTGCTCCTCCTCCCGCACCTCTCTTCTTTCACAGTAGGTGCAGCCGTCAGTGGCGCAGGGCCGGCGGGAAAGCGCGTCCGCGTTTCCATGCTGTCTACCCGCACGGTGGATCACGTTGAAGTCGTACGCCTGTAGTTCCTCGATCCAGCGTGCCAGCTGGCCCTCTGGCTCTCTGAAGGTCATGAGCCACTGCAAGGCGGAGTGGTCACTCCTGACTGTGAAGTGGAGGCCCCCCAGGTAGTACTTGAAGTGTTGGACAGCCCTGACCACGGCGAGCAGTTCCCGCCTGGTGACGCAGTAGCGGCGTTCATGTTTGTTGAGTGATCCGCTGTAGTACGCCACCACCTTCTCCCCCTCCGAGGTCACCTGTGACAGCACCGCCCCCACGCCGACATTGCTGGCGTCCGTGTCGAGTATGAAGGGCAGGGTGGGGTCGGGGGGGGTGAGGATGGGGGCCTCCAAGAGGGCCTTCTTCAACGAGGTGAATGCTCTCTGGCACTCGTCTGTCCAGATGAACTTCTCCCTGGGCCGTTGTAGCCGGAACAGGGGCGCGGCTATGGTGGAGAAGCCCCTCACAAATCTCCTGTAGTAGGAGGCTAGTCCTGTGAAACTTTTCACTTCGGAACTGGAGCTGGGGGTGGGCCAGTCTTCCACCGCTTGCACCTTCTCCTGTGTGGTGCTGATACCGCCAGACCCCAGCTTGTGCCCCAGAAAGTTGACCTCCCGTCTCATGAAGTGGCATTTCTGGGGGTTTAGCTTCAGACCCGCTGCAGCCACCCTCTCCAGCACGCGTCTGAGCGCCCTGAGGGCCGTCTCGAATGATTCTCCATGGGCCAGGAGGTCGTCCAGATATACGACGAACTCCTGGCGGGGGATCCCAGCGAGCACGTTGTCCATCAGTCTCTCGAATGTGGCGGGTGCATTGCAAAGGCCGAAGGGAAGAACTTTGAACTGCCACAGGCCGTGTGTGACGAAGGCGGTTTTGGGTCTGGCGTCGGGGGTGAGGGGGACCTGCCAGTATCCGCTGCGTAGATCCAACGGCGTGAACCAGGAGGACCCCGCCACCGCGTCGAGGGACTCGTCGACTCGTGGGAAGGGATAGGCGTCCTTTTTGGTCACGCCGTTGAGGCGTCTGAAGTCCACGCAGAAGCGCCAGTCGTCCTTTGTTTTCTTGGGGACCATGACGATTGGGGCGGCCCAGGGGCTGGTGGAGAGTTCAATGAGACCAGCACGCTGCATGTTCTGTAACGCCTTCTCTGCCGCTGCCTGTCGAGCCATCGGCAGGCGTCGGGGTCTCATCCTGATGGGTGGAGCATCCCTCGTATCGATGCTGTGTTGGGCTAGGTGGGTCTGTCCCACGTCGTCCTCTGACAGGGAAAAACTGTCATTAAACTCTAATAACAGTTGCCACAGTAGGCCCTGTTCAACATGCGACAGTCCATCACAGTTCCCCTGCCACACCTCCCTCACGACCGAGACCCTCTCTCCGTCTTCTCCCCCCCCCCCTTACCAGTGGGCGCAGCGGGTGTGGGGTGCGGTTGCGCCTCTGTGGTGGTGGGTGGGGCATGGGGCAGTATCTGGTGTCTATCCGGGACGCCGCCGGAAGTCGTGTTGGCCGCTGTCTCAGTTGTCAGTACTGCAACGGTGGGGGTCGGGGAACGTTTCGGCGGGGCGGGTTGTCTAGTCATCTGCACTACGTGTCCGTCTGGGAATGTGAGTGTCCCCCTCCGGGTGCTAATCACACAGTCCAGTCTTTCGAGCACGTCCAGTCCCAATATGCAGTCTTCTAGTTCCGCTACCCATACTGGGCAGTGAACTCTCTCCCTCCCGACCCCCACAGTCTCCAATGCCTCCCCCACCATGGGTGCCCGGTCCCCAGTTACTGTCTGTAATCTCACCGTGGTGGGTAAAACTGTGGTCCCGCTCCCCACCGCGTCGGGTCTCACCAGGGTGGCCGATGACCCCGTGTCGACGAGGGCGGAGCAGCATATCCCCCCAAATGTCACCGGGGCGTACCAGCAGTTTCCCGTCCCCGTCCGGCCCAGCATGACGACCTGCACCTGCTGGCCGCCCCCACCCTCCCCTGTTTGTAATGTCCCCACCTGGTCGTGTCGTGTTGTCTCCCCGCCTGTGCGGGGTCGGGACGCTGCCCCGGGGAGTCGCACCGTCCCGGTTATGCGTTCCCCATACCGTTTCCCGGTTTCTCCGCCGTGTTGGTGCACTCTCTGGCCAGGTGGCCGGGTTTTCCGCATGCCCAGCAGAGCCTCGGTCCCATCCGTGGCCGCTGTTGTCCACTCAGCGAGGCAGCCCGTACCAGTTGTGTTAGCTCCACCGCCCAGGCCGGCGCCGCTTCACTCCTCTCCGACACGACAGCAGCCCTCACCCTCGGTGCATCCTCCAACGTTGCGGCGGGGGTGCCAGCGCCCAGCATCTCCCTCTCCGAGGCTAGCTCCAATGCCTCCAGGAGAGATTTAGGATGAGCCAGCAGCATCTGGACACGCAGATCACTCGGCAGTAGTGCCTGCAGGAAGTGGTCTCGAGCTAATTCACTCAGGATGGACGGGGGCATGTGAGCATAGGCACGGTGAACGAGCCTTTCCACTTCATTAGCGAGATCTCTCAACGGCTCCCCGGGCCGCCTCTTCCGACTGCACAGTTCAGAGCGAAGCAAGCTGTCCGCTGAACATTGTCCAAAACGCCTCTTTAATGCCCCCACTAAAGCATCATAGTCACTTCTATCATCCGGGGTCAGTAACAGCAGGCTTGACAGAGCATCACCAGTAAGGCACATTGCAAGCTGTAGAGCTTTAATTTCTTTGGACCAATTGTTAGCCCTGGATAACAGTTCGAATTGTGCATGAAAAGCCTCCCAATCAGCCTTGCCATCATACCTGGGTGTCTTCACTGAGAGGGGAGCAATGTTGACGTCGTCGCTCCGTGCCAGTGGCCCTCTGCGCGCCGCACGTCTGTCCATGTTGTGCGCAGCTGGTTGAAATCCGGCCTCGGTAGCCATTTGAACCGTCATTCTTCTCACCCGCTCTCTGTGCTCCGCCTCCTCGGTCGTCTCGTGCTGGCTCCGCTCACGGCGTTCCGCCTGCCGTGCTGCCGTGTATCGACCCCACGCGCTGTCTTCCTCCTCCCGCTTGATCTTGTCCGCACCGCCGGGCAGCATGACTCCGTTGGGGAAGGGCGAGTGCGTCAGGCTAGCTTGCGTTAGCGGTTGTAGGCGTACTTCCCTCGTAGCTTCGTGTCTCTCTTTTCTTTTTTTTTCTTTTTTTTCTTCTGACACCAGTGTAGAGTTGTCACAGACCAGACGGAGGGTTCTTGATTACCAGCTTTATTCTCAGTTACAGTTATATATCTCACACTCAATCCTAACAATACCCAGCACTCAACCCTCTCGTCTCACTCTCCCGCTCTCCCTCCTAAGTCCCTCCTCTTCCGCTCCCCGCCCCAGAACCCTCCCTCCCCCGGATGAACGTCATCCAACCACAACAACTCTTAAAGCCACAGTAATGTTAACCCACTAGAACTCAGTCCGTTACAGTATTAACGCCCTGTGATAGCGGCTCAATTATAGCGGCTGAATTAAGACAAGTGCTTTAATATAGGGTAGGCGTTCGTCTGGAAGCGGGAGAGGGCAGAGAATGGTGGCTTCTCGGTAAGTTGCATTTGTAACGTTTGATCATGACAACTAACCAGGCAAATGCTTATACTCAGTACTCAAGTTGTAAAAGAAAATCAGGGGAGGTGGTGGATTTTATCATATGAGGACAATTTTAGCATCACCTCAGCGTCAGTGACTTCAGGGTCAGTAACTTGGTAAAAATTGCATTGCATGTGTGCGTGCCCCCCCCCTCGCACCTTGAAATAGCAGTAATACCACGTTCATTGATAAAATGACAAAGTATGGAAAGAGGGGATGGCCGTTTTAGAAGGGGGATGATTTTGACTGTTTTTATTTCCCCCCTCAACTCTGTTTCACTGTTTTTTATTCCCCCCCTCAACTCGAGTGCTGCTTATACTGTAATAATATACTGGTCTTATTCTTATCACGTGGTCTTATTCTTATATGGCTGCTCACTCCCTTTGCGAACTCCCAGACACCGGAGAAAATCCAGTATAATTTAGCACGTGGCCGGGCAAGGTCCGTCGTGGAACGCACTAGGCATGTTGAAGGGGTGATAAACAGCTCCGGAGGGATATAAAGGAAGACTGAAATACAATCATAAACATCAGTTCCTTTTAAATCTTGAATTAAAATCATTTTCTCGGCTGATAACAACGTCGTTAATTTTATTACGAGCCACTTGCATGAATTACAGTAGGCAGTGCGGCTCACATGCCTGTAATAACTCTGCATAACCAGTAGGTAATGTGCGTACGCAAGGTCAATATTCGACATAGAGCTACGATCGTTTCCACGGTCAAATTGACTCACGTTGAAATTATATAAATCACTACGTTGACGTGGTTTTCTACGTACGACACGGGTAAGAAGCTTTTGGGAACCAAAACAGCCATCTTTAATGTCTTCTCTATGACCAGGGGCCTCATTCATAAAAAAAGTACTTGAACGTCATCTTTGACTTTCACGTAAGCACAGTTTTCTAAACGGACGTAAGCATTATTTATAAAACGGGCTGAGATGGTTTAAAGTTGCGTACGTGCTTCCTTCTATAAATACCAACGCAGGTAAAAATGAACGCAGGTGAATGAGGTTTGTATTAACGCCCTGTGAGATAGAGGCTGAATTATAGCGGCTGAATTAAGACAAGTGCTATAATATAGGGTAGGCGTTCGTCTGGAAGTGGGAGAGGGCAGAGAAGGGTGGCGTAACTTTTGATCATGACAACCAGGGGCGGATTTAGGATCGTAGGAGATCCGGGGCTTAGCCCAGAGGGAGAATATAATGTGCGCGCGGGGCGCCGGAAAATTTTGCCTTCAACCTTCAACTTACCACCACCTTAAAGCAGACAAAAGGCACTGGAGAACACATATACATTCACACCCTTTAATGAAGCAAACTAATTGTGGTGGTTCTGGGCACAGAGGGAGGTCAGCACACGTAGCTCCCAGTGGTGTAGTCTACGTGATACGCAGGACTACGCCGTATACCCACTAGGAAAGGCCAAGGATTTGCGTATACCCACTAGAAAATGCGCGAGGATACGTAACGGCGTTTTGTGACAGAACTTTCACTTTCATTCATAAAATTCACCCCGTAGACCTGTGTTACGAAGCACTTACTTCGAACTTTCTGACATGTTTGTTATCACATAACCAGTCGTTCAGAATGCTAGTCTCAGTATTTCCCCTACAGAGCCTTGGGGTGGGCGGGCCGCGAATTTGCGAAACCTAGGATGGTAGGGGGAGGCAGGGCAATACCGCTACCTGATTGGTTGGCGAAGCACTCCCTCATTTCGCCAGCCAGCTGGACTGAAAAAATCAGGTGTAGTGCTGAGGCACAAATATGTACATTTCAAGCCTGCAAACTGCGACACTTTAAATAAATGTGCAATAACACTATTGTGCAATATGACAACCCTAGTCGTCTATCTGTACAGTATAGTATAGTGGATAGTGTACATAGCCTTTATTTATGTAAACCAGCTCCTTCCCTTCTTGTGATTTTTTTAAAAGTGTTTTTTCCCCTTTCCTAACACCAGGGGAGCCACCCCTCCTAAATTTCGTTGTTTGGTACCTGTACTGTAGCAATGACAATAAAGACGATTCATTCATTCATTCATTAATTCATTCATTCATTCATTCATTCAAGTGTCTGATTATAGTTTCATGGTGTGAATAATAGTGTCAAAGAACTAGCAAGCTAGCTAGCTAGCTCAGAGGTGATTAGATGAGCTAGTCTGCTGCACACATGCCAGCTAAAGAGCTAACTGGAGGCACTTTATTATTTTACTTAAAGTAGATATACAATCTTTCTTATTCTGCTAGAATTGGGCTTTATGGTAATACCATAATGGCATATTTACAGTACATGGACAGTGGATTGAAGCATTGGAACAAACCCTCACTCATTGGAAATGTCTGTTTTTTGTAGTTGGACATACGATTTTCTTACAGGTGAGAGAGTAATTAAAGACAGTATCTGACTCTATTGCCCACAGCAACCCAATATTCAATTAGAATGATGTTATGATTTTATATGAATTCAATGTATACCTCTTATTAAATTATAAATACTCTGGTTGTTATATTTGCCTTTTGGGTGACAGCAAAAGAGGGAGAGAGGAGGATAGAGAGGGAGAGAAGGAGAGAGAGCAGGATGGTGATCGGCACACCAGAGAGAGAGAGAGCAAGAACCAGGTGAGAAAGTGGACATGTAGTCAAGACCACGTAAGTAGCCTTGAGAACCGATGGTTCTCGAGCCTAACGGCCCTTAGGGGGCAGGAACCTATCTCCTGTTTCTGTAGCGTGAGGCAGCTTGATGTACAAGTACAGTCCATGCCACCCCCCCCCCCCCCCCCCCCAAGGCAGCAAACACTGGTGTAGATGCATACTGTATGCATAAGTGAGTGTGGTGGTGCGTATGGGGTGTCGCTACGGGACAGGTGTCGCTCTGACTGGGAGGGCAAAATCACAGTATACCCACTAGAAAAAACTAGACTACACCACTGGTAGCTCCCCCTGTCAGTCACCATCATTTATATTTGTATAGAATTACATAATTGATGGGCTGAGGCTAGTTATGTTACAGTATGTATCAATTCAATTCAATTCAATGATACTTTATTTATCCCCGTGGGGAAATTCATTCTGCCACGCCACTCCACTAAAAACAACACATAACAACACAACATAAAGGACAGACAACAACACTGAGCCAGCCATATACGGTATATAAAAAAACAGCGAGATCACGATAAAAAAGTGGATAAAAGAGATGGCTATAGTTATTATATCAGGGCAGTCTCTGTGCTCACCACTTATATTGTATTTAGAGTCTTGTCCTGTGTTATATGACGATATATTACATGTATTGTTGGCCTGTGTATAGTACTGTGAAATCAAATCCCCCCTGGGACATTAAACAAACTTAGTTAGTTAGCGTTACATCTTAGGATAGATTTGAGTCATGTTCTGTATACATACATACTACCATAAGGGCATACTTAATGTGGTTACTCCATGTTTACTAGCTGTAACATTAACGTTACATCATTCTTTTTCACTTGTTACTCAGTCAACCAGAGTACAGATATCAAAGACTATCAGCCTGTTATTCACTTTATTTGTATAAGTATTATCCTTTGTTTGATTTCTTACCATGTACCGTAACAGTACCTTGCTATGTTTCATTTTCATTATAACATAACGTTATGTTATGATAGCCAGCTAGCATTAGCAAACCGGAAAAGTAGTGTCAGTGAGTCAGTCACCTTTCTAATAAGATTCACAAACCTGAAACATCATCTATGTCATTACTGCTGGTGATGTCATTGTTGTCAGCTGCTGATACTGCTGCTGCAACAAGGCGCTTGTTTTGTTGAAACAACTTTGGGATATCCATCCTTACAATTTTGCAAGTCAGGCACTGATTGAGATCACTTCTTCTTCAGGGCAGGGTAGGCTACCCAGTACGCAGGCTAATGTCGCGCAGCTGCTGCCTCTCTGTTGGACTCCGGTACTGCACGTTACTCACGAGATTTTTTTTTTTTTTTTTTTTTTTTTTTTTTTAAGTAAAACATTCGGGGCTTTTCAGAAAACATCCGGGGCTTGAGCCCCAGTAGCCACCCCCTAGCGCCGCCCCTGATGACAACTAACCAGGCACACAGGCACATACTTATACTCAGGGTTCGAGTTATAAGCTGAGCTTTGTGGGGGTCTCCAAAATAACAGTGCGAAATGTTCTCATGCACGTGCGCGAATCATGCCCACACAGCGTTGGGACTTACAAGTTTTAATTAGCCATAGGCTACTCATTTCACCACATCAACAGCACCACATGAAACAACAGCTAGAAGCGATAGTCACAGGTATCTCGGCCAATAATTTTGTTGTTTTTGCTATACAGTCCATTCACTTTCCCTGTTAGCACGACACATTGTCCACATCTCCATTTCCAGTGACATCACACCTGACATAAATAATCATGTATGCTCGTCCATGGATTGTGCTTTCATCTAATGTTATGCTACTACGGGAATCAAGTGATTTGACATTAGAAATTAATTTGTTTTTCATCTCTTGTGCAATGTGCTCTACAATCTGGGCACATGAATGATCGGATCGGTGAGCAGGGGCCAACTGTCGCGCCATTCATCTCATTAAGTTTCATAATTGGATTCAGTTTTGTATAAGGCATCCTTTCTTTAGCGACAGGCTGCCCTGAACGAACTAGCTGTCTCCTTATACATACTGGAGGTGAGTTCTGCTACTTTCTTCGGAAGCACTTGGTTTTGTTTGAGCTCTGCTATTTCAACAGTTTCAACGTTGGGTGTCATAACAGGTGCAGCTGAATTCAAGTTTGGTTTCTTGGATGAAAACCCGAAACTTTCCAGGCTTGTCGACTCGGTCGGCAGCAGTGGCCTTTTTTGGGGCGGCATGATAGCTAGCTACTGAATGTTTTCTTCTCAATAATCGTGTTTTCACGTTCGCAAGCTCTCAACGATCATATTCTGCTGTTGCACAATATTCTACTGCGCCCCATAGTGTCTTGGTGGTAAAGTGCAGGCAGTCAAAGGCATACTGTCATTCACAGGAGATTAATGCTGGTGCGTGTAGTACTTTTGGAAAACGTGTTTATTTTAGAATATTTATCATATAAATAAATATAAATAATACTCATTACATTGCCATTTTTGATCAAATAATGGTTGTGGTAATGTATTATTAGCGACCCCCACAGATGTAAGATTTTACTGCTTTCATGGGAGCTCAGACCTTCCTTATGGGAGCTCAGCTCCCATTGGCTCCCACATAACTCGAACCCTGCTTATACTCTACTCAAGTTGTAAAAGAAAATCAGGGGAGGTGGTGGATTTTATCATAAGAGGACAATTTTAGCATCCCCTCGCCAGTGACTTCAGTGTCAGTAACTGTCATTGCATGTGTGCGTGCCCCCTCGCACCTTGAAATAGCAGTAATACCACGTTCATTGATAAAATGACATTAAGTATGGAAAGAGGGGGGCGATTTTGACTGTTTTTATTTCAGTCAACTCGAGTGCTGCTTATACTGTAATAATATAATGGTCTTATTCTTATCAGGTGGTCTTATTCTTATATGGCTGCTCACTCCCTGACACTGGAGAAAATCCAGTATAATTTAGAGCTTGGCCGGGCAAGGTCCGTTGTGGAACGCACTAGGCATGTTGAAGGGGAGATAGACAGCTACGGAGGGATATAAAGGAAGACTGAAATACAATCAGAAACATCAGTTCCTTTTAAATCTTGAATTAAACTCATTTTCTCGGCTGATAACAACATAGATAATTTTATTACGAGCCACTTGCATGAATTACACTAGGCAGTGCGGCTCACATGCCTGTAATAACTCCACATAACCAGTAGGTAATGTGCGTAAGCAAGTTGAATACTCGACGTCGAGCTACGATCGTTTCCACGATCAAATTGACTCACGTTGAAATGGTATAAATCACTACGTTGACGTGGTTTTCTACGTACGACACGGGTAAGATCAAAATCTGATCTAAGCAAATGATCCAAGCAAATTGATCTAAGCACGTTCTATGAATGAGGCCCCTTGATTGATTCCCTGCTCACTAATGATTTATTATGGCCATTTAGCACCATTCCAAAGCTCAAAATCCTGCACACTGAACCTTTAACACTTATCCCTTCACTTTTTCCACATTTTGTTGTGTTATAGACTACATTTAAAATGGATTGAAAACAAGTTTTTAGAAATGTCTGCAAATGTATTAAAATGTAAACACAGAAATACCTCAAGTGCATATAAGTATTCATACTTATAATGCAGGGTGCTAGCAGAGTTTTGGATTGACAGACGCTTCATCGGACGGGAGTAGCTGAGGTTTTCATTGACGGGTGGTAGCCTATAGTTGACGGCTAAAGTGTGGCCCCCCCATAGACTGCTTATGCCTTGGGCTGGCCCTGCAAACGTGCACCAACAACATGATCAATTAGCCTACATCAGCCTACATTAGCCTAGCATCCCAGGTTGGATTGTTCTTGTTGGTCGGATTAACATTTTACGAAACATGAGTCAGCTAAAAAAACGTATGTATAGAAATCTTCACCCTACTGCCTTCAACTAATTTCAAGTGGAGTAGAGATTTGGCCACGGTTACAGCCATATCTTATTTATATTACCTGAATCCTACTGAAAAGATTATGGTTATAGGAGTTATAGGAGTTTGAGTATAGTAAATATCTGATTAATAGCTAACTTAACTGTAAGCATTTTACAATGAAAAGGGAAGAAGCAAGAGGTTGGTCTTTTTGAAAATGTGTTTATTGGTCATATACAAAATAAAGTAAGATGTTTATCAACAAACATACAGTATATACATCAATAAATTAAAAGACGCATCAACTGATGATGAAACTGTTAATTTCATGGTTTCATTTCAATTCAATTTAGTTAATAAATACTAATACAATTAAATGGACAAGTCACTTTTAGATATTTTCCCATATAAAGTACTGTGACAGAATAATTTATTTGACGACATATTACAAAACACAGAAATTCTATTTCCAGGTCATTGTTAATTCCCATATTCAGACTCACTATTTTTATAGCTTTCAACTGTATTATACTGTACTTTGGAGTCACACAAAAATACCCCTGCTCCAAATGACAACCCAGTCATATGCTCAGTAGCAGTTGACACAATGTGGTTTAAAAAAATAAATAAATATACAAACAAGTTGGGAAAAGGTTTGGCCTGGGCAGCCCAGCTAGTTCATCACTTAACCACCTTCCCTATAGGTCGTTAAACCAGAATAACAAAGGGGGGGAAAAGTTGATTCCATACTTCCTCTATGAAACATTCAGGAGGTGAAGGAGGTTGGTGGAGGCTGGTAATAATCTATGTCCATCCATAAAAGGATCCTAGTGATCCTGCACAACAACAGGCTACTGACTTCAGCAACGAGACAGAAACACAAGTTACAGCGCTGTACTGTAGCGCCCACTGAGGAAGACCCAGGGTTGAAGGTAAACATGGTGGAGGGAGAAGCTGCCTCTCCACCCACAGATATTGATCTGAGAATACACAGTATTGAAGATGAGTACACTGATCCAAATGCACCTCAAAAGGAGGAGATTTGAGGAGGAGTCCATGTCATGGGGGCATGTACTGTAACTTGGATGACGATTGGAAGACAGAAATCAAAATCAGGGTTTTTACTTCCAGACCAGGAAACCTAGACTGATAGCTTGGCCACATCGCACGCCCTGGGGCAGGGTTCCCATGGAAACCAAAAACAGGTCAGGAAGATAAATAAATACTGTTCGGAATAACTAGGTTGGATAGGTACAGAGAGCAGTTTAGACAGTACATGATCACATTTCACACTCCACGCCTGGGGAAGTGGCCAGTTGAGGACAGGACCCAGGGCGGAGGTGGTGACATGTTGCGACATGTTTAAGCCGTCAGTGGGCGGGGCCAAGTGGGGTCTACCTTTGTTGGCTCATCAGGGAAATCCAGATTTCTTTTATTATCTTAAATTGAACATATTCTTTGGGATTATTTTTGCGTGTGATGGATTGTCTGATGATGTACCCTGTGAACAAACATCATCCTCTCGGGCTGGCTGACTGCAGAGTCTTGTATGAGCCACCTGCCTCCCCAAGGTCATCACAACCACGGTCCACATACTCTTACTGACAAAACATACATGTAGGCTAGTTTACTGACCAGACCAGGCAGCCATAGCTCTCTAGACTAGACGAGCGTAGTGTTAACAGGTGGCTGGCTAGTTGAGTTTGGAACGATACATAAACAGAAGTGAGAGCTGTGAAAAGCCCCCTCCCTCTAGGTTACACTAGTAGATATGGTACACAGGAGCGGAGAGGGAGATAAGCACGGTGAAACAGAGGCAAAAACTAGAGACTTGACTACAATCACAAAGAGATAGATAAGTGCTCCGTATAAAAAGCTATTGACCTCTGTCAGTTAGTTCACACTGTACCAGCAGTTTAACGACGACCAGAACGAGAGACAACAACGACATCACTACTCCATCTGCGGGCGTTACAGTCCCGCCTCTTTCCTGAAGCCCCACCCAGTTTGCATAATTAGAGACGTTCACATGACAGTCACCATGACGATGTACGTTTGCGCTCATCTTCCCCAAGAGAAGGAAAAGAGGCGTGGGGGGGAGTAGGTAATTGGGCGCATAAATACAAAAATAGAAAAAAAAACATTTTCTGCTTGCCATGATTAAGTTTTAGTACAATTATTTTCTTCAAAACTCTTTTTAACACATTGCTCACAGAATATCTCACACACCACAGGACTTGCAACAGTCAAAAGGAGAACAGTACCATCAGTTACAAAAGCAAACGCATAGACTAGAGAGAGAGATTACGTGGACCAAAACTCTGTAAGAACAATTTCACAGATCACCAGTCAAAGAAAGTATTTTTTGCCCATTCAAGAGAGAGAAAAGGACATCTTTTCGCATACACACATATGTATATACTATATACTGTATATATATAGGCTATATATATATATATAGCTCATAGCTAAATGCCAGTGTATTCCAATGTTAAGAGATAAGGGAAGGCCTCTTATCAAATATTTTCAGCCGACATTTGCAGCACTCTAGTTTCCTGGTTGATCAACCTGCAAATGGTTATCAGTGCAGCTTGTGTGTGGCACAAACCTTTTAGTACGGTCCTTCCTCTGAAGCCTCCTTCCTTCCCTCAAACAGGAGTCATGTTTAAAGTCAAACAGGAGTCATGTTTAAAGTCAAACAGGAGTCATGTTTAAACACACAAAGAGCCAGGCATTCACAACTACTGCACAGCAGTAACGTCCATAGTAAATGTCTAGCAGAGTTTCCCCAAGTATTTCACGGTTCAGGCAGAACACCAAACATGTATTGTAGGTAATGTGTAACATTAGATATACTTCAATATATAGACATACAGTATATCAATGTCAATATTAGATACATCAATATCCAACTGGAATAGTAACTCATATAATTGACATTTTGAATTTGAATGCTACGGTTTGTAGAACATTTTAACATTATACATGAATTATACAACAAATTATTTACCAATTTCCCACTGTTCTTGACTAGAGGGGATAAAAGCAAAAAGTCCATTGTTACTGCAGGAAACTCTGCTAACCCTAACCCACTGCTCTTAGACAGGCCAAAACTCATTCTAGCCCTTGTTCCATAAGACAGTGCAGACAACAATGTCACGTCCCTGGTGTTTACACAATATTACAAACTGGCAAAAACGTCATCACAGACCATCTGCATTAAATATACCAATAACATATATCAATACAAATTATACACCGGAAAGAAAATTGTATAAATTACACACGCCACAAAATAACTTATTAAAAGAGCTGATGTAATCATAGGCCCACGGCATACATCCACATGTCCTTGCAACAGTTTGGGTATCCTAGATGGACCCTCCCCCTCCCTCCCCTCATCCTCTCCTCTCTCAGAATGGTAGAACCCAGGGGTAACTGGGGCTCCATACATTTGCATTTAGTCATCTTATAGCAGAGGCTCTTATCCTGACAGTAATGTAATATGTGTTTATTACAAATCAATACAAATGCATGAATTAGGTTTGTATTATTAAATAAAATTTCTGGCCCATGAACTCCGAACTAGCTAGGTAAAATGTCAAATATTAAGAAAGGAAGATAGATGGATTACATGGATACCCCCGATTACATCACCCACTTTAGCCTGACATGAACAGAGAACAGCATCACATCCCTAACACAGTGAACAACAGCGTTAGGGGGCGTTCACACTTGACGTCTTTTTTTAGAAAAAAGCGCCGCCTTCAGCGCCTTTTCACCGTCTTTTTACATACAACCCATGGGAAAAAAGCGCAGCCACCGCCTTTTTCCCAGGATCCATTTCGCACCGGCTAGCAGCGGGCAATTTAAATCGTCCATTTTAACCTCCATTGGCTAAAAGCTGTAATTTTGGCAATACAAGTGTTAACATGTCATTTTATGAAGTTTTAATATGTTTTCAGGCAAAAAAGTAACCATATATATTCCCAAAATGTGTCCAGTTTATCAAAATAACCTGTTTATATATCTGATCTGACGTTTTTTTCGTCTTCTGTTCCCTAGCTGCGTTCGTAAATTCGCCCTGGAAATCTGATCAGCACTCATGGAATGCCTCTTGTCCAATCAAATTACCTGGTCCCTTTATGACGTTGAACCCAGTGTGCGCTCCGGCGCTCTCAGAGCGAATTTACGAGCGCACCCTGCGTTGCTTATATACCTTCAATGCGGAGAAACATCGTAACATAATTATAACAAGTTGTAAAATGATTTGGGGGGCCAATATCTTTAGCTAGCTAGCTAGCTAGTTTACTTTATTGTTGTCTTAACAGTTGGTAAACGAACAGGATTAAAACAAAAATATCAGCAATAACATCGTGCTCTGCAGCAAGCACAATTACAACCCAACTGAAGCCACAATACTGGGACCATTCGTGACTGACAGTCAGTCAAATACTAGGTGAATATGTAATAAACTTGGATTTCATGCATTTCAAGTGGCATCTTTGTAATCATTACGATGTAGTCATGTCTAAGAGGCAGACCAGGCTTCCCTTTTACTCCCCGAGGCTACGACTATTACCAAATCTATCGCTGGGTATATTTACAAGGTGTGTTGTGTTGAACTGGGTATATTTGCAACAGTGTTGCGGAAAATGAAGTGCTATAAATAGGCTTGATTGAGGTGTTGTGCAGCACCTTTGACGAGTTCACATGATGGTAGACAAACGAAAGAAGAAAAACTTTACTGAGGAGGAGATCGACAGTCTTTTATCAGAAATAGACGCGCGGTCGCAAACGCTCGCCCCCGAATTCCCCCGATCACATCATGCGGCTGAAGGAGGGCTGGGATATACCCGACCGCCTTTATCACGCCTCAATCTAGAATGATTACACCATACAATAACCTATTGTCATATAAAGGAAGACTGAAATACAATCATAAACATCAGTTCCCTTTAAATCTTGAATTAAACTAATTTTCTCGGCTGATAAAAACATCGTTAATTTTATTACGAGCCGTCGCATGAATTACAGTAGGCAGTGCAGCTCACATGCCTGTAATAACTCTGCATAACCAGTAGGTAATGTGCGTTCGTCAAGTCAATACCTGACGTAGAGCTACGATCGTTTCCACGTACGACACGGGTAAGATCAAATTTGATTCAAAGTACTTTCTATAAATGAGGCCCCTGGTCTTTGTCTTTTCACTGGTCCATAGCCCACTTACACAGTTTTTCTGCAAGACACATTACTAATAGCCTACTTAACTACCTCTCCTATCTCTGTTGGAGATTCAAAGTTGGAGGTGGTCTCCCTATCCTGATTGTAAGGCTCGAGGAATGCTAGGATGTCCATGTACTTCCACTTCCTCTCCTTGACACCACCTTCAGCACCACTCCTGGCCTTCTCCTGCTCTTCTCTCTTCCCCCTCTTATATTTATCTCGGAGATATTTCCATTTGCTGCTGCATACCTTTCCTAGAATACAAATGAACTTGACATTTGGTACACGCGTACCTACTCTCCTCGTCCTGATTGGTCAGCTGTCAGAAAGGCGCTTGACGACACACAGCGCCTTTCTGAAAAGTTAAATAAAATCAAGTGAAAAAGGTGGCGGCAGCTGCGCTTTTCTTACGCTTTTAAAAAAGCGGCAGTTTTTTCCCTTTTCCCATAGGGTTGTATGTAAAAAGGCGCTGAAGGCGGCGCTTTTTTCTAAAAAAAGACGTCAAGTGTGAACACCCCCTTACCTCGCCACGTACAGACACGTCACACCATCACCGCTAGCCCACTGGACACACAGCTAGCCCACTGCTAGCCCACTGGACACACAGCTAGCCCACTGCTAGACCACTGGACACACAGCTAGCCCACTGGACACACAACTAGCCTAGTCACTAGAAGAAAAGCTGGCGACTTCATAGTTAAGCCACTTTTGGTACAATTGCAAAAAGAGAGATATCAAACAGAGTTTTTTTCTTTGTATATATATTTTAAAGGTTTCTATAAACGATGCAAAGATACTCTATGTACTTATAAAATTCAAGACTCAAACATATATAGACAAAGATCCTTTGAATGTACAGTATAACGCGTAACACAGACAACGTTATGGTAAAGCTGGAGAATGTTACCCATTCATAAGACGGACAGTCCCCATTTTAAAACAAAAATGACTTATTTCGAACAGTTAGATTTGCCATTCTACCTGTCAACTTATCAATACAAAAACGATTGTACTACCAGGGACGCCGGAGGCTGAAGAGTGACAGGAGGAACGATGTCAACTTTCAGAGATTAAAAGTTTACATACAGTAGTCATGGTAACCTCGTAGTCTACCTCATATTCTTGGTAACGCCAATTGCTGAGGCAAAGATGAATAAAAAAATTAAAAAACATGTGAACAAAATAACCTTTAAAAGGGTCTGAAATGATTGAGACCTGAATGGAGAAACATGAATGGGTTCCACTATGAATCCTGATAGCTACGATACAGCTCAGTATGTACGAAACCGTCCAGGGCCTTACTACTGCCAGACGCCGCCCCCTCCTGGTCAGAGATTGGGTTGGTCAGTGCATTACATTAAGCACAGGTGGGTCATGTGATACCTGGGACAAATACACCTCTTTCCTGAAGACAATGGATACATCTTAATATGCTGTATTTCTGTCCATCACCGTTTACAAAATATAGTTTTTTGTATCCTTATTTTGTCTTCCTTCTTTGTAGTTTGTTCGATGAATCTGCAAGTTTTTGGGGGGAGAATCAGAAATGACCTGTGTGTGGAAGCCCGTTGGGTGAAAAATATCTATATATCAAACGATCCCCATGAACGGAAGGATGGGAAGAGAAATAGAGAGAGAAAACACAGCTAAATCTAGCGATACCAAACAGACATCTGCCACAGAAGTTCACAGAATTCCTGACATCACGTTATGACATCACAATCACACATAGAATACACGTTGGACCCTGTGTGAACGACAGCAGTACAAAAACAATAGAAATACTTTAACCATCGTGGTTCTCTCTCTCTCACTGTTCTCTCTGATAAAATTAGCATCTCTCTCTCAGTGTGGCATAGGACTTTCTTTTTTTGATGGTGACAAAAGGGGGCGATGACCCCCCTTCTCTCACCCCCTCCTCCTTGGGTTTGTGTGCTTGCCTGTCCACTTAGTGGCAGAACTCTATGGGTGGAGGCTGGTGGAGGTAGAAATTGGAGGACGGGCTCCGTAACACGTGGAATGAAATGAGGAATGATGTCAAACACGTACAGTACCAGTCAAAAGTTTGTTTTGTTATTTATATATATATATATATATTTATATTTCCTACATGTAGATTAATACTGAATATATCAAAACCATGAAAGAACACATATGGAATCATGTAAACAAAAAAAGTGTTAAGCAAACCAGAATGGTTTGTTATATTTTATATGTATTTTCTTTATTTTTTATATTTGTATATTCTTCAAAGTAGCCACCTTTATATTTATTTTTTGGGTGGTTTTCTCCCACGTATTCTAGAGAAGAGAATGCTGGGCGGTGTTCAGTTTCCTTTTCCACAGACAGAAAGACAGACAGACAAACAGACACACACACACAAAGCTGATTGAGAGAATGCCAAGAGTGTGCAAAGCTGTCTCAAAGCAAAAGGTGGCTATATTTTTAAAATATAAAATAACGTAACACTTTCTTGTTTACTACATAATTCCATATGTGTTCTTTCATAGTTTTGATGTCTTCAGTATTAATCTACAATGTAGAAAAATACATAAATAATTTTTAATACCATTCCTAATTCCATTCCGTGCGTTCCAGTGAGCCCATCCCTCCGTCCTTCTACCTCCCCTAGCCTCCCCTGGCCTCTACTAGGACCTTGCACTGACCAGGAGCTGCATCTTAAACAGAGCTCAGGCGCTTCCTCTGCTTGTCGCCTCTCCTCCACCTACCCTGATCAGAGAACACAGGCCACAGCCTCTCCTCCTCCTACCCTGATCAGAGAACACAGGTCACAGCCTCTCCTCCACCTACCCTGATCAGAGAACACAGGCCACAGCCTCTCCTCCTCCTACCCTGATCAGAGAACGCAGGTCACAGCCTCTCCTCCACCTACCCTGATCAGAGAACACAGGTCACAGCCTCTCCTCCTCCTACCCTGGTCAGAGAACACAGGTCACAGCTTCTCCTCCTACCCTGGTCAGAGAACACAGGTCACAGCCTCTCCTCCACCTACCCTGATCAGAGAACACAGGTCACAGCTTCTCCTCCTACCCTGATCAGAGAACACAGGTCACAGCCTCTCCTCCTCCTACCCTGGTCAGAGAACACAGGTCACAGCTTCTCCACCTACCCTGATCAGAGAACACAGGCCACAGCCTCTCCTCCTCCTACCCTGATCAGAGAACGCAGGTCACAGCCTCTCCTCCTCCTACCCTGATCAGAGAACACAGGTCACAGCCTCTCCTCCACCTACCCTGATCAGAGAACACAGGTCACAGACTCTCCTCCTCCTACCCTGATCAGAGAACACAGGTCACAGCCTCTCCTCCACCTACCCTGATCAGAGAACACAGGTCACAGCCTCTCCTCCTCCTACCCTGATCAGAGAACGCAGGTCACAGCCTCTCCTCCTCCTACCCTGATCAGAGAACACAGGTCACAGCCTCTCCTCCACCTACCCTGATCAGAGAACACAGGTCACAGCCTCTCCTCCTCCTACCCTGATCAGAGAACACAGGTCACAGCCTCTCCTCCTCCTACCCTGATCAGAGAACGCAGGTCACAGCCTCTCCTCCACCTACCCTGATCAGAGAACGCAGGTCACAGCCTCTCCTCCTCCTACCCTGGTCAGAGAACACAGGTCACAGCTTCTCCTCCTACCCTGATCAGAGAACACAGGTCACAGCCTCTCCTCCTCCTACCCTGGTCAGAGAACACAGGCCACAGCCTCTCCTCCTCCTACCCTGATCAGAGAACACAGGTCACAGCCTCTCCTCCACCTACCCTGATCAGAGAACACAGGTCACAGACTCTCCTCCTCCTACCCTGATCAGAGAACACAGGTCACAGCCTCTCCTCCTCCTACCCTGATCAGAGAACACAGGTCACAGCCTCTCCTCCACCTACCCTGATCAGAGAACACAGGTCACAGCTTCTCCTCCTCCTACCCTGATCAGAGAACACAGGTCACAGCCTCTCCTCCTCCTACCCTGATCAGAGAACACAGGTCACAGCCTCTCCTCCACCTACCCTGATCAGAGAACACAGGTCACAGCTTCTCCTCCTACCCTGATCAGAGAACACAGGTCACAGCCTCTCCTCCACCTACCCTGATCAGAGAACACAGGTCACGTGGCGAGGCCTGGGAGGAGCTTCAGATGTTCCAGACCAGTGCAGATGAAGAACAGGAGCTGGGGAAGAGAGGATCACTCCCACGCCTGCCCATGTCCATCCTGACAACCCCTCCTGCCCCCCTCTCTGCCTATATCCCACCCCCTCTCCATCCCACCTCTCCGCCTATATCCCACCCCCTCTCCATCCCTCCTCTCCCTCCCTCCCTCCCTCCCTCACCCTGCCCCGGCGACTAAGACCGCACGTCCGTTTTCGACTTGACTATGGTGATCACGCTGGTGGCCCCCGTGGCTCCCTTCCCCGGTATGTGAGGCCCGATCACAGACGGGTAAGGCCCGGTATGTGAGCCCCTCGCTGCGGCCCCCAGCCCCGCAACCCCCCCGACCGGCCCCAGCCCCGCCCCCCCGCCACCGGGACCCCGCGCCACCGTCCGCGCCAGGATCTGCAGCGCCTCGTACTTGGACCGCAGCGCATCCAGCTCCAGCCGCATGCCGGCGTTCTCCTCCGCCAGCTTGTCCACCTCCCGCTGCAGCCGGGCCTTCTGCCGCTCCAGTTCCTCCTTCTGGGTGACGCGCTTGACGCGGCAGCTGGCGGCGTAGCCGCGGTTCTTCAGGGTGCGCCGGCGCTGCTTCAGCCCCAGGATGTCGTCCTTGGTCAGCCCCCGCAGGTGCTGGTTCAGCTCCCGCACCGACATGGACACCAGCTCGTCATCTGTCAGGGTGGTGCCATTCTCCCCCGGCTCGCGCTTCACCTGGGGGGCGGGAGGGGAGGGCGGCAGGGAGGGAGGGAGGAGGGAGGGCAGGAAGGAAGGAGAGAGGAGAGAGAGGTTAAGAGAGTGCAGGAAAGGGAGGGAGAGGAAGGGGAGAGAGGGAGGGAGGGAAAGAGGTAGGGGAGATGGAGGGTGGGAGGGGCAAGAGAGGAAAAGTGGAGTGATGGAGTGAGACAGGTAGAGAGTTTGGCAGATGGACGGACGCGACAGTTCTGTTGTCTGTCCAACTTAAGAGAGCAGGTGCCAGACAGAGGTGTTGTGTGTGAGTGTGTGTGTGTGTGTGTCTGGACCAGAGTGTGTAATAATAATAATAACTTTTATTTGTATAGCGCTTTTCCTGCAAACGTTGCCGCTCAAAGCGCTCCAATCATTATATAATCATAATTTAATCATTTAGTCATTTAAAGGCAATATTAAAAAGATGGGTTTTTAGTCTTGACTTGAACATATTTGCTGAGGTTGCATCCCTAATGTAAACTGGCAGTGCATTCCACAATCTGGGTGCATAAAATGAGAATGCAGCCTCACCAAATCTGTTCTTTTGTACATGTGGTACACAGAGAAAACCAGCATCAGAAGACCTGAGAGCTCTATTGGGCTGATATGCTAGCAAACGGTCTTTCAGATATTCTGGTGCTGTGCCAGTGCAACTTAGAGAGCAGGTGCCCGACAGAGGTGAATGAATTGTTTAATGACCACACGACCTAGGTCGGTGGAATTTGTATTCGGTACAGGTGGAAAAGCTCATTACAGCAGTGTCAGTTACATCAAACATACACACATTGCACATGACTATCACAATGGACATGTACACACATAACCACAAGACAAAATCTGTCAATATTTACAACTATAAAGTGCAGTACATCTGGCAGGGTTAGTGCAGTGAGACAGGTGTTGAGAGTCCTTATAGCAGAGAGGAAAACACTGTTTTTGAAACGGGATGTTTTGGTGGCCAGGGATCTGTAGCGCCGTCCAGAGGGCAACAGTTGAAACAGGTGGTGAGCAGGGTTGGAGGGGTCAGCAGGGTGGGAGGGGTCAGCAGGGAGGGAGGGGTCAGAGGTCATTTGATTTGCTCTATTTGTAGTGCGTTTGAGATATAGTGATTCAACTGATGGGAGAGGGGTGCCGATGATCTTAGATGATTTCCTTACTATTCGCTGTAGTTCTTTCCGTGATTTACTGTCCGAGCTGCCATAGCAAACTGTGATGGATGAGGTGAGTATGCTCTCAATGATGGCGGTGTAGAACTGAAGGAGGAGGTTTTGTTTCACTTTGAATTTTTTGAGCTGTCTGAGAAAGAACAGTCGTTGGTGGGCTTTTTTGGTGATGTAGTCTGTGTTGGTGTTCCATTTGAGGTGTTGTGTGTGTGTGTGTGTGTGTGTGTGTGTGTGTGTGTGTTTAGTCGTCTTACTCTCACCTTCAAGGCCTTGTTTCCCTTGTTAGTGGTCGTCATGCCACGAGAGCCACTTCCTCCTGAACAGACCTGCGGAAGCATCGAGGAGCGGTTAGAGGTGTGTTCACCCAGGACAACCAGGCCCAACTAGGCTCAACCAGGCCTGAGAGTCAAGTACAGACGCTTTATAAGCACCGACCACAACTAAAGCTTTTAACGGTCTGCTGGTCAGTCACATAGAGTGACTACGTGAGACGGGGGCACACTCACACACGCTTCGCTGACACACCAGATCTCAGGGAACGCCACACACACACGCACACACTTTCTCTTTCTGACGAGTTCCTCAACTTCCTGTTTCCTTGTGGTTATGGAGGCCGTGCCCATGTTGTGACTTCTAGAGAGGCTCTCTCATTGGCTGGCGGGGGGGGGGCAATGGGAGAGAGATGCGAGTATGAGGAAACAGTCCAGGGTAAAACCAGTCACACACACACACACACACAATCTGCTGTGTCTGGGTGAGTGGATGGGAGAAGGGTAGCGGTAGCAGTGTTGCCAAATTGGGCATATTCCCGCCCAATCGGGCTACTTAATCACACTGGGCGGTTTTTAGACTGTGGTTAGGCTGGAAAACAATCCAATCTGGCAACACTGAGCGGTAGAGGGAATACAGATCCAGGTGCAGAGACAGCAGGAGCTGGATGCTACGATGAGCACCAGTCTCACAACACCAGAGCAACAAGCAAAGCACAATGTCAATTACCACACACACACACACACACACACACACACACACACACACACACACACACAGAGAAAGACATGCAAAGATGAAAGATGAGAAGACCAACAGGATGAGGAGGGCAAATTAACATAAGAAAACACACACACACACACACACACACACACACACACAGAAAGACATGCAAAGATGAAAGATGAGAAGACCAACAGGATGAGGAGGGCAAATTAACATAAGAAAACACACACACACACACACACACACACACACACATGCAGAGGCTGATGTGAAGAAGCTCTCCTGTAGCACTGCCTGTGACGGGACCGTGTGTGTGTGTGTGTGTGTGTGTGTGTGTATGTATGTGTGTGTGTGTGTGTACACAGAGCAGCCCCAGATGAAGGGCAGTCATTGTTGCAGCCGCTGAGCAATCATCATGAGACCAGTCATGATGACTCAGCAGATTCCTGAACCGCCACCCACTGTCCCGTCACCGTCCGTCCCGTCCCCCCCCCCCGCCCCCAGGGCTCCAGCAGGGCTATCCCACAATGCCCCACAAATAGCCCAGGCCTGAGGAAGGGGCCGAGAGGGCAGGAACCCTCAGCTACGGGCCAGAACAAACATCTACATATCCAACATGGAACATTACACACACTGTTCAGACACTAGAATGGCGACACACACACACACACACACACACACACGATTAGCCTAAAACCGTGATAATGGCTTTTATATGATATTTATTTGTCTCTGTTGTTTACGATGGCCATCGTTTTTGTTTACCGTCTGTGACCACGATGTTTCCTTCTTCTGAAGTGTATCGACACACTGTGTGAAATGACCTTTAAACGCCAAACAACTTGAAACTGGACAAATGCTGGGGTTTCTGGTGACGCCCGAGTTCCCATTTACTGAACAAAGGATATGAAACAGAGCAAAACATTTTTTGGGGGAAAATACAATGGCTCAGGCCTGGGTCAAATACATAATAAATACTTGAAGGTTTTGTGTTGTGCTTGATTAAGCTTAAACTACTATGAGGTTAAAGAGACTCTCAACTTTGATTTGATGCTATTTGTGTACAGATTGGTTTCACCATTTACAAATGACAACACGTTTTATACATAGTCCCCCCTATGCCTAAGCTGTCAATGTCTAATATTGATTGGACCAAATGAGGACCAAAGAGATGTGTCAAGACCTGTCAAACTTGTCTTAATTGATGATGTAACTACTGATGGCAGCAGAAGGAATGAATTCTGAAATAATTAATTAATTTGTCTGTTCAAGTACAAGCAGATGCCTCCAAATTCATTGGATGGTGCTTCATCATCCAGCAAGACAGTGACCCAAAACATCCTGCCATAGCAACTAGGGAGTTTTTCAGGGCCAAAAACTGGGAAGTTCTTGACTGGCCAAGTCAAACTTAAAATACAATCCAAAGAAATCCAATGGCACCTGCAAGTAATTTCCTGAGGATAAGATTTAAGGCAAAAAGACCTAAAAACAAACAGACAACTGAAGATGGCTGCAGTACAGGCGGGGCAGAGTATCACCATTACTGATGCAGAGCACTGAATCTGACCCAGGTCTACGAACGTATAATCTGGTTCCCAGACATTACTGCCCAACGCTCGGAAGGTCTGGTGGACTGATGCATCAAACTTGGCCTTCATTTACCCAAAACAAAGATGAGGAAAAACTCCTGATGCACAGACTTTGGCTTTACCTGCCATCAGTCACCTCCCACAGCCCTTACGCCCAGTGCTTGCACTAGGGGTGCAAAATTCCCATACATTTGGGAAACTTTCTGCTAATTTCCAAAGTTTCTATAGGGTTTTCCATATAAAATTAGCAGAATGTTTCCCAATCTTACGGGAATTTTGCAACTACACTTGCTACTTGCACACCACACATTTCAGAGCCACACCTTATAAGATGGGGGCGGCGGTAGCCTAGAAGCTAGAGAGGCTGGTTAGCAATCGGAAGGTCGCTGGTTTGATCCCCGCCTCAGGAGAAAGCTGCATGTGAGCTGATGACTGGAGGGTTGCTGGCATCATATCTAAAGTGTCTAGTGCCTACCACTGCCGTTGTGCCCTTGAGCAAGGCACTTAACCCGTAATTGCTCCAGGGGTGCTGACTATGGCTGATGCTGTGCCTAGAGCAAAAAAAACATTTCTTGGACTCTGTGCAATAATAATAATAATATAATAACTTTGATTTGTATAGCACTTTTCCTGCAAACGTTGCAGCTCAAAGTGCTTTAATCATTATATTATCATATTCTAATTATTTATAGTCATTGAAAGGCAATATTAAAAAGAAGGGTTTTTAGTCTTGACTTGAACATATTTGCTGAGGTTGCATCCCTAATGTAAACTGGCAGTGCATTCCACAATTTGGGTGCATAAAATGAGAATGCAGCCTCACCAAATCTCTTCTTTTGTACTGTACATGTGGTACACAGAGAAAACCAGCGTCAGAAGACCTGAGAGCTATATTGGGCTGATATGCTAGCAGAAGACCTGAGAGCTCTATTGGGCTGATATGCTAGCAAAAGGTCTTTCAGATATTCTGGTGCTGTGCCAGTGAGAGCTTTAGAAACACGCAGAAGAATCTTTAAATCTATTCTTAACAGGAAGCCAGTGTAGAGTCTCTAAAATGGGAGTTATGAGCTCTTCTGCTTGTTTTGATTCAAACTCTCGCTGCTGCATTTTGGACTAATTGCAGCTGGCCAATAGCTTCTTTCGGAAGACCAGAAAGGAGACTTTTACAATAGTCCAAACGGGTAATTTTGAAACGGGCAATGACAGAAAGGTTGAATCTAATGCGGGTGTGAGTGGTTGTTATTCCAGGTGTCTCTGCGCTGTGGGAGGTGAACACCTGTACATGTTGTAGGAGCAGGAGGACGTCTATAAGCAGGGGTGCACATAACTGGTGCGCCAGTGCGCATGCATCGCCAAAATGCATGCTGCGCGGCAGATCAGCCGCATGAAGGCGCTTTTGCGCACCAACAGCTGGGTCCAAGAAGCAAGCCCCACTAAGTAACTATTTGCCGTCCCCTCAGCCGAAGGCCCGACGAGTAATCCATCACAACAGTCGACCGACGACGACCACGGCGACTCCCCTCACGAAAACATTCGGAAAGTATGTATCGTAACTCGTACTTTCATTCCGCGTATCGCGTATCGCATGGTTATCACGCCGACACATGAAAATTCAGTCCCGAACGACTCGTCGCTAAAAGGAAAAACAACACCAAGGGACTTCACGTTTCTTTTCTCTGAAGCTTTCAAACGTTCAGACGTTTGTTTTACAGCTTCATTATCGCACCTAGACCCCTGACCCAGGGAATATGGTTGGGAATTCTATTAGAAAAAAGAAAAAAAAAGACTTTGTTGCACAATCAAAATAATGAGCTATTTAAAGTAGGGATGTCCCGATCCCACTTTTTCACTACCGATACCGATACCGATACCTGGGCTTCGGGTATCTGCGATACCGATCCGATATTTGTATACATTTTTTGACCCCTGAATAATAACAAATACCTCCCCTTATAGTCCACACCAACAACAGTTAAATTAAAGACTGCCAGCCTTTATTAAAGCAACAAATGCGACGTGTTGTGGATTGGAACTACGGATCATAAGCTTTCAAATGATGTGTCATACATTGAAATCCGAAAAAAGATGACGAAGTTAGTCATTTGAATGTTGTTAGACGTCAGGCACATATGGGGTTAACCTCTTTGTAATGAAACCGGAAGCACACAGCGCTACGAACTATGAGAGCTTATGCGCATTTTAAGCGCATATAGGACTCGCGAGAAGCATTTCTGCGACACGCGTTTCTGTTCACTGTTTTCATTCCCTCATCGCTTATACACATAAGTTTGACTGCGCATGACAGTAGTTCAGCTGTCTCTTAGTCGCACTGGTGCGATTGAATGTATTTCCAAGTCGCACAGAAATATATTCACTCGCAAATGAAAACCAAAACAGTCGCACTATCGAGCCCTGGTCATGCACGTGACCACTGGCTACTACTGTTGTCGTCACTTGAGTGACACGCCAGATCGGGCACGCGGATTGGAGCCTTTTTTTTTCTGGTCCGATCTGCGATCCAGCATTCAGGACCAATATCGCGGCGATATCCGATATCAGTATCGGATCGGGACATCCCTACCAAAAATCCTCATGTGTGTGGGCAACTCCCGACTCCCGACAACTCCTGAGCAGGGTTGCCAGATGGGCTCGTTTTTTGGGGTGGAATTAGCAGTTTTACACTGTGGTTAGGGTGGAAAATGTCAATCCCATCTGGCAACCCTGCTCGCAAGTCCAATTGTGACGTGGATGGAATGTAGCCAATCAAGAAGCGAGCTGACTTCTTTTTTTCGTTCTTCTGCACTTTATTTGCCCTGTCGCACATGGCTGCCTCGTACAGGTCAGTCAGGGTACTACGTTAGATCACGTTTGATCACGCGAGATTTCAGGCTTGGGGAACGAGACTCTAGACTGTCGTGATGACAGATCTTTATGTATGTGGTGTGCTGTATTGGGAATATTGGCGCACACCACACACAATACGATCAAAACTGTTCAATCCATGATTTTTTATCTTCATGTGTGGGGTCTCTCAGATAAAAAATCTGTTAAGATTTAGAAAATCCTTATATGTGTACCAGGCTTAATACAAATACTGTTGCTTGTACAAACACTACTACTACTACTACTACTACTACTACTACTACTACTACTACTACTACTACTACTACTACTACTACTACTACTACTACTACTACTACTACTACTACTACTACTACTACTACTACTACTACTACTACTACTACTACTACTACTACTACTACTACTACTACTACTACTACTACTACTACTACTACTACTACTACTACTACTACTACTACTACTACTACTACTACTACTACTACTACTACTACTACTACTACTACTACTACTACTACTACTACTACTACTACTACTACTACTACTACTACTACTACTACTACTACTACTACTACTACTACTACTACTACTACTACTACTACTACTACTACTACTACTACTACTACTACTACTACTACTACTACTACTACTACTACTACTACTACTACTACTACTACTACTACTACTACTACTACTACTACTACTACTACTACTACTACTACTACTACTACTACTACTACTACTACTACTACTACTACTACTACTACTACTACTACTACTACTACTACTACTACTACTACTACTACTACTACTACTACTACTACTACTACTACTACTACTGCTGCTGCTGTTATTATGATCAACTACTATGAATTATTATTAGTACTTGTATTCAAGGAGGAACATCAAAGGGGTTTGCAACCAGAAAATACTTTTCTGGTAAACTATGAAAATATACTACTTCTTCTGGATGACTATCAACACTAGGCGAAATGTACCACTACTACCAGTGTAATACTACAATTTCTGCATATTATCCAAGTTACTCCCACAATTGTAAGCCTAGTTCCTGTGCCTACAATAATGTGTCTTCAGTCAAACTACCAGTATCACTGCTATTGTTACGTTTAAATAAGTAAAATACAGTAGCCTAATAGTAAAGATTACTATCGTTGCATCTCAAGAACAGGTCATTTTAATGTGGATTTAAAAGACAAGTGTGAGAGAAAAGTATTATATGTAATAAGACATTTTTCTACATTTAAGATTCAAACTTCACAACAGTAAATTGAATGTCTAGTGCAAGCTATAGAAACTGATTTCCTGTTGTAAGCACACAATGAAACCTGTTTTCTCCATACATTTGAATATATGCAATTACCCTTTTGTCTGTATTTGACCCTAGAAAGCCAGAACAATGCTGAGTCACACCAGAGTGATTGCCCGGCATTGTTCACCCTATGGTCACCACTCCTCACTTTTGTAATACTGTAAGGAAGGGAGGGTCAGATTCCCCCATAACCTTCATCCCCATCATCTTCCTCATGTACAGATCCACACCCCTTGTTAATGATTGGTTTAGAACTCACCCGAGGGCGGAATTGTTACCTGAGGGCATAAATACTGAGATGTAATGAATGATCGAGACTTTGAGAGGAACTTTGAATCTTCAGATGTGTCTGACGAACCTGTAAACTTTCTCCTTCTATAGAGGAAAATATTAAATATCTTTTCTTATACATCTTGAAACGAAACAGGCTGCCTTTACTAATAATTTGCTCTAACACAAGTGACTGGAACAAGGTGGACGAATCTCAATAACAGGTGTTGAACATCTTCCTCGTCCTCCCTGACGGAACGTAGCCTTGTGTCCTCCTGCTGTGATGGAGGAGTGTGTTAGATGTACCATAGTGTGTTAGATGTACCATAGTGTGTTAGATGTACAATAGTGTGTTAGATGTACCATAGTGTGTTAGATGTACCAAAGACTTCCCCTGTGGCCGAACCCAAACCCCTCCGGCTGCGGTCTCCAACATGCAAACAAACAAGTGCTGAAGTCACCCCCTGAAGGAGACCGTCTGCTGAGTAAAGACATTACCATTCATCACACACACACACACACACACACACACACACACACACACACACACATAGGGTGACCCACGCTGTTGACCAGAGGCGTCCTCCCCCCACCTGCTTGCTGTGTGGTCAGGGCTAGAGACCATTTGCTGCAGCAGGCTGTATTTCCTTTCTCCAGACAAACTAACTTGTTACAGCAGAGACTCGTCCTTGCACAGGAGAGAGAGAGAGAGGGAGAGAAGGAGGAGGGAGGGACGTGCAGACAGGGGAACGGGAGAGGAGGTAGAGTGGGTGGTTGGGTGGGAGAGAGGGAAAGAGAGGGAGGAGAGAGAAGGAGGCCAGAGCAGGGATGGAGGAGAAAGAGGGAGAAGGAGGAGAGAGAGAGAAGGACTAAAAGAATGCTGACGTCTCCAGAGCTGATTACTGTTACAGCAGAGACATCACACCCACAGGAGAGAAAAGTGCTGAGCATGGAGAGAAGAGGGGGGGGGCAAGGGGTGAGAGATAAGGGAGGAAGAGGAGGAGGAGGAGGGAAGAGGACACGCAAGATAGAGATAAGAAGGGGGAGCAGGAGAGAGAGGGAGTAAAAAGGAGAGAAAGGGGGTAAAAAGAAAAAGGGGAGCAGCGAAAGGGTAGAGGGGACTGGAGGAGAAAAGAGGGGAGGGAGAAAGAGAGAAGGAGTGAGGGGGCGGGAAAAGCGCTTTGTTGAAACTGCATCCTCAACACATTTGTAAGAGCTAAGCAGGTGCCAGGCGGGGGGGGGGGGGGGGGGGGGGGGAGAGAGATAGAAAGCGAGAGGAGTGATTGGGGTCGAGGCAGAGAGAGAAAAACCCCTGAACTCAGCAACGGCCGCAACTAAAAACCTCCAATTAGAAAAGTTCTGAAGTTGATCAAGCACAACAAAACTGCTACTGTTTGTTCTCGCGCACACACACACACACACACACACACACACACACACACACACACACTCACACACATATACACACACATATACACACACATATACACACACATATACACACACTTGCAGACACAGGAAAACACAGCAGAAGGAAATGCAACACAGAGGAGGGAGGTGCACTGCACAACTGCGCAGGGATCGTTCACAATGAATTAGAGAGAGAACATCTCACTTCGGCCTCCAACGAATGTTCAGAGAAGAACTCCGACTCCCTGTTGACTCTCTTCCTCTCTCTCGGCTGTTCTGCATGGAAGCGTGTGTGCATAAATAAACCGGCATGGGAGAAGAGATCGACTCAGGACAGCGAAAGAACAAATAATAATATAATAATAATAATAACTTTTTATTTGTATAGCACTTTTCCTACAAACATTGCAGCTCAAAGTGCTTTAATAATTATATAATCATAATTTAATTATTTAGTAATTTAAAGGCAATATTAAAAAGATGGGTTTTTAGTCTTGACTTGGACATATTTGTTGCATCCCTAATGTAAACTGGCAGGGCATTCCACAATCTGGGTGCATAAAATGAGAATGCAGCCTCACCAAATCTCTTCTTTTGTACAGAGAAAACCAGCATCAGAAGACCTGAGAGCTCTATTGGGCTCTAAATGTAAAACTCTCAACGACAGATCAGCGGTCTCACTCCTGACAGCTCTATGATGATCTTTGTGAGACGGCGGGGAGAGAGGCAGAGAAAACAAGGGAGGCGGTAATGAGAGTGAAAGAAACTCCATCCCTCCCTCTTTCTCAACCCGTTCATCGATCTCACCTGGGGCTCAGCCAGGGGGTTGTGAGAGGAAATAATTAAGTGGACGGCAGCTTATTGTGAATTAGAAAACTGGCCGTGCGATAGATAGACGGGATAGTGAGAGAGAGAGAGAGAGAGAGAGAGAGAGAGAGAGAGAGAGAGAGAGAGAGAGAGAGAGAGAGAGGGCGAGAGAGAGGGCGAGAGAGAGGGCGAGAGAGAGAGAGAGAGAGAGAGAGAGAGAGAGAGAGAGAGAGAGAGAGAGAGAGAGAGGAAGCAGATAACTAGGAGGCAGAGCGAGTGTGGACTGGATGTCTGACGACAGGTGGTGGAGAGAGAGAGAGAGAGAGAGAGAGAGAGAGAGAGAGAGACTCAGGGCAAAATAGAAAGAGATGTGAAATGGAGAAAGGGGAGAAAGAGAAGGAGTTGACCAATTAAAGGGAGTGAGTGGACAAACAGAAGAGTAAAAAAAGTGAAGAGAGAGAGAGAGAGAGAGAGAGAGAGAGAGAGAGAGGGGAAAGGAATGGAAAGGGTGCAAAAGAAGAGAAAAGAGGAGCGTCTGTTTCACTTTTCTGCAGTATTGAAAAAACTCAGTTAGGAAGACGTCTGTCTGTGGATGTGTTATTCCCATCCCAGGTAGTCAGCCTGGTGTGACACATTCACCAACACCAGCAGAAAAGCTGCAGCGTCAGGCCATCCAGACGAGGCTTTCTCTCTTTATTTCTTATGTAGTAAGGGCTTTTTAGAAGAGGAAACTTTGTAGGTTAATTTGGTCTCCCCCTCTGTGTGGGGGGGGGGGGGGGGGGCGGGGTGGGTGGGAGGGGTCTGTGTGTGTGTGTGTGTGTGTGTGTGTTTTACATCCTAGGTTATTTCCCCCTCAATACCTACAAGGTCAGCACAGAATTCCCGAAAATAAATGATCTAATTGAGAAAAATGTGTATCTTGGTGAGACTAAATTTCAATGTACAGTATATCCACCAAAAAGTCAAGGGTGGAATTCACTCACACATCCAAGTCGGGTGTCTGCAAATATGCATTGAAGATGGAATACAGAGAGGAGAAACAAAACCCTCATCTTAAATGATATGCAGCTGTGCATCTTCAATGTTCGGTAACAAAATGACCCTAAAATCTCCTCGGGTTTTTTATAATAATAATAATAATAACTTTTTATTTGTATAGCACTTTTCCTGCAAACGTTGCAGCTCAAAGTACTCTATAATCATAATTTAAATGATTTAGTCATTTAAAGGCAATATTAAAAAGATGGGTTTTTAGTCTTGACTTGAGCATATTTGCTGAGGGAAAGCCAGCGTCAGAAGACCTGACCTATTGGGCTGATATGCTAGAAAAACGTATTTCAGATATTCTGGTGCTGTGCCAGTGAGAGCTTTATAAGCAAGCATGTAACCATGTTTTCCTCAAAACTGTTAAATATCCAAATTAAGATTCAAATATGTCTGCAGAAAGATTGGGTGTTAGCTATCATAATGACACCATAAGTTTGAAAATAGAGCTACAGTAAGACAAACGGATTTACAGGATGACTAAATATGTCCCCTATACAAATAGGCCTACATAATTTCTGGATTTGAATATCATGATGTAGCTAGCATTGGGAAACAAAGGTAGAAATACATTGCCCTCCATAATTACTGGATTACTGCATTTTGTCTTCCTTTAGCTCTAATCTCGAAATGTTTGGATTTGAAATCAAACAGTTACTATGAGGCAGTGGCGGCTGGTGCTAAACATTTTGGGTGGGGCACAGGTTATGGGGGCATGCTCCACGGGGAAGAATATCAACTTTAAAATCTGGATTTACAGTCGATTTTAACATGAGAATAACAGTGTTTCCCCTAGGTTTGCTGCCTTGGGGGGGTGGCATGGACCGTGGCATGGACCCCCCCCCCCCCCCCCCCCAGGGGGTAAGACCCTGCGACATACCAGCGTCATGTCCAGGGGGTGTACTAACTTGTACATTAAGCCGCCTCACGCTACGGAAACAGGAGATAGGCTCCTTCCCTATGGGCCACTAGGCTCGAGAACCATCGGTTCTCAAGGCTACTTACTTATGTGGTCTTGACTACCTGTCCACTTTCTCACCTGGTCCTTGCTCTCTCTCTCTCTGGTGTGCCGACACCATCCTGCTCTCTCTCCTTCTCTCCCTCCCTATCCTCCTCTCTCCCTTTTGCTGTCAACCAAAAGGCAAACATAACAACCAGAGTATTTATAATCTAATAAGAGGTATAAATTGATCCATATCAATTGTTATTCATATATACATACATATCATATATTCGTCATAGTCAGGGACTCCAATTAAATGTCACGTAGCCTATAGGCATCTCCATCAATCCAGGATTCATTACATTGTCTACTGTCACATTGCCCATATAGTGGGCTGTAGTTCAGGTATTGATGTTAGCCATTGATGTAGTCAGGATTATAGAGTTGGTTTAATTACCTGGATGTAGTGTGCCATGGCCTCTCTGTGGTCCGTGAAGGAGGCAGTGTTGTTAGCAAATGTGACAATCAGCTTGCATGGAAATAACAGCCCATACCTCACGTTAGCCTCCCGCGGGGTTGAGGTCCCAGCTTGTCGGCACCAAACACGTCGCATAACAGGGAATTCATAAAAGCAGTGGGATTGCCTTTCTCACTGTCTTCAGGCAGTCCCAACATTCGAATATTAAAACTGCGGCTACGTGCTTCAATCTGTTCAATTTTCTGTTTCAGTGACATATTATCCGACTGTGATTGAGAAAGTTTTTGTTCGATATCAGTTAGACGGTGTTCCGTCTCGTTAGCGGCTGTTTCCAGGTCCTTTACCTTGGTCGTATTGGAAATCATATCCTTGCGGAGTGAATCCAGACATTCTTTAATTGGTTTAAGTTTCAGATCAAATGCGGAGTCAAGCTCTTCACGTATGACTTCTCTCATAATTGATGCAAGTTCTCCGCGGTCCATCACCGTAACTTTTTGTTTTAGATCGCTTCTTAGATTTCTTAACTCTCTGCTGCCAGCAGCGTTGGCCATACAACTTGAGTAACCTATATCAAACAATCAACAAACAGCCGGTGCGGAGATTGCGACCACAAACGAGATAAGTTTGACTTCGGTAATAGGTCCAGTTGCAATATCCTCAAGTTAGGAACAAAAGATGCCTCCTTCTAATCCATTTGTTCAATTTGTTTCCAGAAATAAATCCTCCTTACATTGTAAACAACTTAATTTGTTAGGAGAGCAGTCGTGCGTGCGTTCAATCCATGCTGCCCCGGAAGTCGGAAGTCCTCAGCATATGCATTTTCTGCTATACAACCGAATATTCAGGGCGCAATTTTTGCGCCCCGGCCGAGAAATAGGAGACAGCCAATTGGAGCGCTGCTATGTATTTTAACAGTGAATTTTACACACACACACAGATAAAATGTTTATTGTATTGGAGGATTTTTAATGAATGCTGATAGGCGCCGACAGAATATCAGCCGCATTTTGTGAATAAACAATGTTTATTTTAAAAAAAAACTTTTACAAATCGCAACTAGGAAGTGAAGGTGAGGGCGGCGCCCCAGCGCCCACTATCGGCCAGCCGCCACTGCTATGAGGTTAAGATAGAGATTCTCAGCTTTAATTCAATGCGAAATATCTGTTAATTTCTTTTGGCCCTGAAAAACGAGTTACTATAGCAGTAGGCCTATGTTTGGGGTCTTTGTCCTGATGTTGATGATGTTTCAAACTGTTATTGTTGGCAAGCCTGGTTGGCAAGCCATGGTTTTGGATATGTTTATTTCTGATTTCTCAGCCCAGTAATGGCTTCCTTGACACCCCAGTGACAATTCTTTGGTCCTCATGCTGACAGACAACAATAGTAGACACCCAAGGAAAACGTAAAGCCTAAATCAATACCAGACATTGAGAGCTCTCTTATGCCTGCACAAATGATGTGACGGAACACACTTGATAATAATAGCAATATAATAATAATAACCTTTATTTGTATAGCACTTTTCCTGCAAATGTTGGAGCTCAAAGTGCAATCATTATATACGGTAATCATCATTTAATTATTTAGTCATTTAAAGGCAATATTAAAAATATGGGTTTTTAGTCTTGACTTGAACATATTTGCTGAGGTTGCATCCCTAATGTAATAAACAATTTGGGTGCATAAAATGAGAATGCAGCCTCACCAAATCTCTTCTTTTGTACATGTGGTACACAAAGAAAGCCAGCATCAGAAGACCTGACCTAATGGGCTGATATGCTAGCAAAAGGAAGAAGGTTGCGGCTGCCTAAGGCACTGAAGGCCCGCCACAGGCTCAGTTTCTTCCCCTCAGCCGCCAGGCTGCTAAATGACTCTGGCTTCCCCCTCCCCCCCGCCTCCAAGTCTGCCCAGGACTGAACATGCACTAGACCTTGAATAACTCTGCACTGCACTTTATTTACAGCTCTATCTGTTTTTGCCTGTGTTTGCATTTGTATTGTACTTGTTTTGTTCATATATATGTGAAAAAAGCATAAATGCACCTTCTGTAATGCCAAAGCAAATTCCTATATGTGTCAAGCATAATGGCAATAAACGTTATCTGAATCTGAATCTGAATCTGAAAAGGTCTTTCAGATATTCTGGTGCTGTGCCAGTGATAGGGCTTTCACAGCGGCAGTTCCGAACGCCGGTTCGCGTTCGGAAACCTCCGAACGTTGGCGCTGTCTGGCGAACGATACACTGGTATGAACACGGGCTCGTTCGCCAGACAGCGCCAACGTTCGGAGGTTTCCGAACGCGAACGCGAACCTGCGTTCGGAACTGCCGGTGTGAAAGCCCTATGAGAGCTTTATAAACAAGCAGAAGGATCTTGAAATCTATTCTGAACTGAACCAGAAACACCTGTCAAGCCAATGTTGTAATACTACTGGTTCTCTGAAATAGGGGGACTATATATAAATAAGGGGTATAATTTTTAAATGGTAAAACCATTGAATTAAAGCTGAGAATCTCTCCTCTAACCTTGTGTATTATCACGTACATACAGTATGTGTAGTAATGGGCTAGAGAGAGAGAGAGAGAGAGAGAGAGAGAGAGAGAGAGAGAGAGAGAGAGAGAGAGAGAGAGAGAGAGAGAAAGACAGGTCCCCAGCCAACTTATTGGCAGAGAAATCTCTTGGAGATCACAGCAAAGAGTGCAAGAGTGGTATGGATCAACACAGGCAGAGAGTGTGAAACCAGTTTCTCTCTTTGTACCAGAATGGCAGGATGTGGAAGTTGTCTAAGTAGGCTTACTTCAAGTCCTTCACAAACACTGTTTGACTGTAAAGGCCATGCTTTTTGGAAGAGGAAGGCCAATAGTATCTCTTTGGTTTCATAATACAACTCCAGAGTCATCCCACCTCTCTGAGTTCCAACCAGATGAGAGGAGATTGTGCTTGTGTGAGCTTAGTATGTTAGTGAATTCTAAGACTATAGCCAAGTACTCTGTTATACATAGGCGGGAGGAGAACAGTTTGATAAACTGTTGACTCGAAGTGAGGAAATATGGTGCTTTCAACGTTTTGGAGAAGAGAGATGCGGGTGAGGGATGTGTGCTGTGAAGTGTAAAACTGACAGTTTTTTTTTTTTTTTCGTATGTTCTTTAGTTCCCCTGTGTTTTTTAGCAAGCCACACTAATACACCCTTCTGAACCTATCACACTGCAGTTAAAAACTGCGGCAAGTTGGCGCAGAGAGATGATGCAACTGGAAGACAATCCAGATTATCTTCTTTCCCAAACATAGCCTCAGCCATCGACAACAGAGCCCTCTCAAAAACAAAACCACACACTGAATCATGTTTTATGTCAATGGGTTTCAATGTTTCAAGCCGATCTCAAGTTCACTAGAGTTCCACCACAACAGTCAGCGTTCTGTTAGTGCCGGCCTGTATAGATGGGTGGAGAGGTAGGGGTCTGTATAGATGGGTGGAGAGGTAGGGGTCTGTATAGATGGGTGGAGAGGTAGGGGTCTGTATAGATGGGTAGAGAGGTAGGGGCCTGTATAGAGGGGTGGAGAGGTAGGGGTCTGTATAGAGGGTGGAGAGGTAGGGGCCTGTATAGATGGGTGGAGAGGTAGGGGTCTGTATAGATGGGTGGAGAGGTAGGGGTCTGTATAGATGGGTGGAGAGGTAGGGGCCTGTATAGATGGGTGGAGAGGTAGGGGCCTGTATAGATGGGTGGAGAGGTAGGGGTCTGTATAGAGAGGTGGAGAGGTAGGGGTCTGTATAGAGAGGTGGAGAGGTAGGGGTCTGTATAGAGAGGTGGAGAGGTAGGGGTCTGTATAGATGGGTGGAGAGGTAGGGGCCTGTATAGAGGGGTGGAGAGGTAGGGGTCTGTATAGAGAGGTGGAGAGGTAGGGGTCTGTATAGATGGTGGAGAGGTAGGGGTCTGTATAGATGGGTGGAGAGGTAGGGGTCTGTATAGAGAGGTGGAGAGGTAGGGGTCTGTATAGATGGGTGGAGAGGTAGGGGTCTGTATAGAGAGGTGGAGAGGTAGGGGTCTGTATAGAGAGGTGGAGAGGTAGGGGTCTGTATAGATGGGTGGAGAGGTAGGTGTCTGTATAGAGAGGTGGAGAGGTAGGGGTCTGTATAGATGGGTGGAGAGGTAGGGGTCTGTATAGATGGGTGGAGAGGTAGGGGTCTGTATAGAGAGGTGGAGAGGTAGGGGTCTGTATAGATGGGTGGAGAGGTAGGGGTCTGTATAGAGAGGTGGAGAGGTAGGGGTCTGTATAGAGAGGTGGAGAGGTAGGGGTCTGTATAGAGAGGTGGAGAGGTAGGGGTCTGTATAGAGAGGTGGAGAGGTAGGGGTCTGTATAGATGGGTGGAGAGGTAGGGGTCTGTATAGAGAGGTGGAGAGGTAGGGGTCTGTATAGATGGGTGGAGAGGTAGGGGTCTGTATAGATGGGTGGAGAGGTAGGGGTCTGTATAGAGAGGTGGAGAGGTAGGGGTCTGTATAGAGGGGTGGAGAGGTAGGGGTCTGTATAGATGGGTGGAGAGGTAGGGGTCTGTATAGAGGGTGGAGAGGTAGGGGTCTGTATAGATGGGTGGAGAGGTAGGGGTCTGTATAGAGAGGTGGAGAGGTAGGGGTCTGTATAGATGGGTGGAGAGGTAGGGGTCTGTATAGAGAGGTGGAGAGGTAGGGGTCTGTATAGATGGGTGGAGAGGTAGGGGTCTGTATAGATGGGTGGAGAGGTAGGGGTCTGTATAGATGGGTGGAGAGGTAGGGGTCTGTATAGAGAGGTGGAGAGGTAGGGGTCTGTATAGATGGGTGGAGAGGTAGGGGTATGTATAGATGGGTGGAGAGGTAGGGGTCTGTATAGATGGGTGGAGAGGTAGGGGTCTGTATAGATGGGTGGAGAGGTAGGGGTCTGTATAGATGGGTGGAGAGGTAGGGGTCTGTATAGATGGGTGGAGAGGTAGGGGTCTGTATAGAGAGGTGGAGAGGTAGGGGTCTGTATAGATGGGTGGAGAGGTAGGGGTCTGTATAGAGAGGTGGAGAGGTAGGGGTCTGTATAGATGGGTGGAGAGGTAGGGGTCTGTATAGATGGGTGGAGAGGTAGGGGTCTGTATAGATGGGTGGAGAGGTAGGGGTCTGTATAGATGGGTGGAGAGGTAGGGGTCTGTATAGATGGGTGGAGAGGTAGGGGTCTGTATAGAGGGTGGAGAGGTAGGGGTCTGTATAGAGGGGTGGAGAGGTAGGGGTCTTTCTTACTCCCTATCTACATAACCTCTTGCCATTGAAATATACAAACATCAAAGTGTAGCCTGGAGATCACCAAACAAACACTCTCCTCCCGCCCCCCGTCCAAGCACTCACGTTCCCAAAACAAACACACACACACACACACACACACACACTTTCAGCAGTAAAAACGGTCCAGTGATTATGCACAAGGTCCTGCTTACACCATATTTCATCATCACTGCAGGAAGACAAAAAATACTCTCTCCTCTCTCTCTCTCTACCTCTCTACCTCTCTCAAAAACATAACTCTAATCTATAAACACATTGGAATGTGATTGCAAAACACACTCATCCATTATACTTTAGTGAAGCCCAGAAAGAATGAACAAATGAACAAACATGCACCCCCCAACCCCCCCCCCCCCCCCGTGTGTGTGTGTGTGTGTAAGCATCCCCTTCCACCTACACCATCAGCCCACACGCATACTCTAACACACACAAACGCTGTTTCTTTGACTTGGGTTTCTGCCCATTGTTACAGCTGCATGCACACACACAACGCCACACACCCAAGAGCTACTCTATCTCAGCATCTTGGCGTGTACAGGCACACACGCACACACACACACACACACACAACACACACACACACACACACACACAGCAAAGTAGCTGCAGTAAGTAACAAGTGAAAGTGCCATCTGTCAAGCGAGAGAACGTTTGCTTCGCCTCAGCATTTTTCCAGGGAATGCCTTGAAGACAAAAAGGTCCTTGTTCTTCATCTCTCCGCAAATCCCATCTCTCACTCCGCACCTCTCCTCCCGGCACCGCCACCACCATCAGCAAAGTTGCACACATAAGCATCGGTCAGCGTTCAATTACAGAGCACACTAGGGGGAAGGAAAGTACGAGACGGAGAAATGCACTCCAAGCAGTGATTAAATACAGATACTGAGTATACAGGCCTAGGAGCTCAACCACGCTTGTGTGTGTGTGTGTGTTTCTAAAATACCAATTTCATCATCATCCCTACTGCTTGGTACTGCTTACTACATACTTTTTCCAACTCTGGAGGGGAGGGAGTTGACTTTAACGAAGTCAGAGGATGGGTGGTGTGAGGTTTGCTGTTTCATTCAACGTCCATTTTTCCTCGTCCTGCGGTTGAATAGATGTTGTTGACCCCGGCTTCTTCACGTACAGGTGCAGGCAGTCAACAAAATTGCCTACTATCTGAATTCCTTCTTGAATTGCTCTGGACACTATCAACAATAAAAGGCACACATAGACTATGTCATTTTGTATTTGCATGTCAAAAATAAACAACACTGTACTGCATATTAAGAAAATACTCAAAATAATATGGTATATTTTCAATTCTTCAATATTCACTTCACCTTTAGCTGATTTTCATTGAAATACCTCCAAGTATCACACATGCACAGAGCCTGTACAAATCCAAACAGTGCTGGAAACGATTTGTTGGGGTGATGACTACTACACAACAGTTATTTACAGAACAACCTCTTTATCCTACCGTCACTATCTGGGGGTGTATCTGTGTTCTCTCTCTCTCTCTCTCTCTCTCTCTCTCTCTCTCTCTCTCTCTCTCTCTCTCTCTCTCTCTCTCTCTCTCTCTCTCTCTCTCTCTCTCTCTCTCTCTCTCTCTCTCTCTCTCTCTCTCTCTCTCTCTCTCTCTCTCTCTCTCTCTCTCTCTCTCTCTCTCTCTTTCCCCCCCCCCCCCCCCGCTGGTGCCATGTTGCCATGGTTCCCTCATGTCCATACTCTAACGTGGAGAAACAACCTTGTGACGATTCAGCATCTCTAACCGCCATACAGCCGACGGTCAAACATCCCAAATCAAATCAATAAACAGGGTCTAAGTGTTTATTCAAACATCTTGTTCAACTCTCTTATCAAATTAATCGTCATGTCAATTCGCTAAGCTGGCGATAATGGAGGACTGAAATTAAAGTCCCTAGTGTGCTTGTGCCCGTTTGACTCAAAGATAAGCAAATGTCATAAAAATAGCCTCTTCCCGGCGGGGAGGTCTGGGGAGAGACGCCATGCCGACGTTACGCTAACCGTTAGACACGTTTACAACCTCCGACATGCTCCAGCTGTTTTGTTCACTCGCGGTTTATCTGTCAAACTACCAATGTGTACTGGTAAAGACGACACGCTTGTCCTCGTTCAGACTGTGGCATTGTGCAAAAACGTGCGCTAAGGCTTAAAGTACTCTTTAAAGTACTAAATCTTACCTCAGAAAAAGCCACAAACAGACACAATCGGACCGTGCTGCTGGTCCGTTTCTATTTAGCGTTGCCCGGCTTGGCGCCGCTGGTTTCAGCACCGGGACTCGGACAGGGGTGATGCCGGTGAAACAACAACGGGCTTCTGGCTCTTCCCGTTGTAAACCGACACCCTGCCGCTATCCAAGCTACGGTCACGTTTGTCGACAGTTGTCAACTCGGCTACACCTCGACCATGGCTCGGTAGAACTGTTCTGGAGAACGGGGGCGATTCCCCCAATCTAACCGACTAGCGCGCTAGCTCACACAAGTTGTTGTCACATAATCCCCGGTAGATGGCTTTTGACGCTTGACAGTTGTTGGTAGTGCGTAATGACAAGCCCTTTGTCTGCTTTATGAAAGCCACCGGTCGGTCATGCCGGTTGTCGACACAATGGTGATGATTCAGCACGGGAGGGCGAGCCCTTTAAACGGCGTGCGGAGCGGCACACAACGGGGCGGCGCGAGTACAGCAACAGCTGCACACTCAGCAAAACACACCTCTGGTTGTCACACACCTTCTTATGATCTGTCACTCTCTCTCTCTCACACAGTCAGAAAATAGGTGATTTGAAGTCTAATTTGACTCACCAAATCGGAGTTACAACTGTCCACCGCGCCGAGAGAAAGGTCTACGGGCTGTCAAAAGCCACAGCAATTGTTCGAATATTTGTATGCTTCCCTTCTCCTTGTTGATCCCCAGTCCTACCCTCTCCTTCCCCGCTTGTGCTGGAAGGGCGAAACGTCAGATGATGTTTGGTCACATGGTTTCATTCATGAAGGATCTACGCAATCTACAAGAAAAGCATTTAAAGAAACATGAGGGCATGACACATCCTGGAATATAATAGTACCAAAGAAGTGGGAATTTTTTAAAACTCCTGGGACACAAATCAATCAAATGTATATAATAATAATAATAAACTTTATATATATATATATTATATATATAACGTTTATTATTATTATTATTATTATTATTATTATTATTATTATAATATACATACAGGTGCAACTCAAAATTAGAATATTGTGCAAAAGTTAATTTATTTCAGTAATTCAACTTAAAGGGTTAAACTTAGATATTATATAGACTCATTACATGCAAAGCGAGATATTTCAAGCCTTTATTTGTTATAAATTTGATGATTATGGCTTACAGCTTATGAAAACCCCAAATTCAATATCTCAGAAAATTAGAATATTGTGAAAATGTTCAATATTGTAGGCTCAAGTGTTACACTCTAATCAGCCAATTAATCCAAAACACCTGCAAAGGGTTCCTGAGCCTTTAAATGGTCTCTCAGTCTGGTTCAGTAGAATTCACAATCATAGGGAAGGCTGCTGACCTGACAGTTAAGCAGAAAACCATCATCGACACCTTCCACAAGGAGGGAAAGCCTCAAAAGGTAATTGCGAAAGAAGTTGGATGTTCACAAAGTGCTGTATCAAAGCACATTAATAGAAAGTTAAGTGGAAGGAAAAAGTGTGGAAGAAAAAGGTTTACAAACAACAGGGATGACCGCAGCCTGGAGAGGATTGTCAGAAAAAAAGGCCATTCAAATGTGTGGGGGAGCTTCACAAGGAGTGGACTGAGGCTGGAGTTAGTGCATCAAGAGCCACCACACACAGACGGATCCTGGACATGGGCTTCAAATGTAGCATTCCTCTTGTAAACCGCTCCTGAACAACAAACAACGTCAGAAGCGTCTGACCTGGGCTAAAGAAAAAAAGAACTGGTCTGTTGCTCAGTGGTCCAAAGTTCTCTTCTCTGATGAGAGCACATTTTGCCTCTCATTTGGAAACCAAGGTCCCAGAGTCTGGAGGAAGAATGGAGAGGCACACAACCCAAGACACTTGGGGCCCTATTATGCACTTCATAAGTCTTAAGCAATAAGACAAGGCGGTAGATCTAAACTTAAGACGTGGAGGCGTGGTCAAGGCCACTTTGCTATTATGCGTGCGGTAGTGGGCGCCTAAAACCCGGCGCTAAGCAAAGAAATTAGTCATGGGTGTGTTTTGGGCGTCTTCTCAATCAACCCAATCAGCGTGCCAGGTGCCATTCCCTTTAAGAACCGGCTGCGTTGAGTCTTTAGCGCTATGCTATTATGGAAGTCCTAAGAAGGAGGTCAGCGCGCTTCTCTGCAGAAGAAAGTAACAAGCTCGTGCATGAGGTCAAGGCTCGTCAGTTCGCTATCTTTGGAACGGCGCGAAATCCTCCCCGAGCCGAGGTGGTGAAACAGGCATTGGTGGCTATGTCATTGCTGACCAAACGACATATGTCAGTTACTGCCTGACGGGTGAAGCGCAGCTCATACAAGCATTGCTGCTCTGTAAACAGAATAACATAATATATATATAGGCTATATTATACATATTTTAATAATAGGCTATAATATAATTGTAATTGCAATATGTTATAGCATTATTAACAGTTGGATCACCAATTGAAAGCGCTAAAATGCTTAGATCACGAATCCAGGATTGATTTGAGATTTGGCCTACCTGTCAGCCCGAGGTAACAAAGTCGTTGCCGGTATATGCGCTCGGCGCGCCGTCTTCGTCTATCATAATTCCTTCCTAGGATATATTCCATTGTTTTCTCTCTCTGGCTTAACATTTGCCAGTGGTGGCATTTATACTGTGACCGTAATTGACGTCTTGCCGTGGAGCCACGTGCGTGTTCATGTGTGCCCACATGCATGCGCAAACCGCGGAGGCGCGCTCGTGTTTCAAAACGTGCATGAAGTCTAAACTTAAGAACTTTTCAAACCACTTCTTAGCGCTAGGAGCAAAGTCAGATCGCATAATAGCAGGGGCGCCTAGCAGGGGCGTGTCCAGGGGGGGGCCAGGGGTGGCTCGTGCCTGAAATCTGATTGGCCACCCTAGGTGCCACCCTGATTGATTGGCTATCTGCCTAGTCACTCAGAGCAGAGGCCACTTCGCGCCACGAGACGAACTTTTCGAACAGAACACATTTTTGATCAGCGGTGAGGTGTGGTCTTGGCGCTCCTGAAGAAATGTGAGTACCATTAATAACGTTAGACTTTTGCATAGCTACATATAGGCTACGGTGTTGTGCTAGTGGTTAAAACGTTTTGCTTAACTTGGAATCAGAGTTTAGGATAACATTCGCTTTGCTCTGCGTTGTTTGGAGCTGTGAGAACGCACATTCGAAGTCACTCCCGGAGCAAACAACCAACACATGCTCCGCTTAAAAAGGGTGGTTTCGCTCCGGTTAGAAACGACGCATCGAGGCTGTCCATAGTAAAACAACAGCGCATGCGTGTTGATCTGGATAAGAGGGGGACGAACGGGCAGTTTTCTATTTTCCTGACCAATCAACTACCACGTCTGTTGCTTCAATTGCCTATGTTACTTTGTTTAAATGTTGCAAACTCATCCGCTTGCTCTGGGTCATGATTCAGATGTTCATGTAAGAACATGACCTTAGTAGCCCAATTAAAGTATACAATGGGGAGTGGAGACAGAAATGGTAATAAAAAGCACAAAATGGTGTGTACAAATTCATCAGAATGCAGGGAATTAAGTGTTAAATTCTCAAAATGGTGCCACCCATGCATAACAAGGTGCCCCACCTGGGCCACCCCAGTGAAAAAGGTCTGGACACGCCACTGGCGCCTAGTGCACTTCATTAACATATGAACACTCCCACAATGAGTAATATATGCACGGGAGTCTTACGTCTTATGTGTGGGCGCCTATCGACACCTGCATAATAGCAGTAGCGCGTATGAAGCGCATAATAAGGGTGGCGGTAGGTCTTAACCTGGCGGTGCGTCTTAATTAAGACTTAAGACGGCAAGTTAAGAAGTGCATAATAGGGCCCTTGAAGTCCAGTGTGAAGTTTCCACAGTCTGTGTTGATTTGGGGAGCCATGTCATCTGCTGGTGTTGGTCCACTGTGCTTTATTAAGTCCACAGTCAACGCAGCCGTCTACCAGGACATTTTAGAGCACTTCATGCTTCCTTCAGCAGACAAGCTTTATGGAGATGCTGACTTCATTTTCCAGCAGGACTTGGCACCTGCCCACACTGCCAAAAGTACCAAAACCAGGTTAAATGACGATGGGATTCCTGTGCTTGATTGGCCAGCAAACTCGCCTGACCTGAACCCCATAGAGAACCTTTGGGGCATTGCCAAGAGAAAGATGAGAGACATGAGGCCGAACAATGCAGAAGAGCTGAAGGCCGCTATTGAAGCATCCTGGTCTTCCATAACACCTCAGCAGTGCCACAGGCTGATAGCATCCATGCCACGCCGCATTGAGGCAGTAATTCATGCAAAAGGGGCCCAAACCAAGTACTGAGTACATATGCATGATTATACTTTTCAGAGGGCTGACATTTCTGTATTTAAAATCCTTTTCTTATTGATTTCATGTAATATTCTAATTTTCTGAGATATTGAATTTGGGGTTTTCATAACCTGTAAGCCATAATCATCAAATTGATAACAAATAAAGGCTTTAAATATCTCGCTTTGCATGTAATGAGTCTATATAATATCTAAGTTTAACCCTTTAAGTTGAATTACTTAAATAAATGAACTTTTGCACGATATTCTAAATTTTTTAGTATATATATATATTAGTGTATATACATGTATATATACAGGTGCATTAAAAAAATCATACATATTCTTATGCGTATTTCCGAAAACATGCGATTCAACAGACCATTCGGATTTGCCTCTCATTCCCACAACACAGTGGGGTCTCATTAGAATTATACCGCCCCCCCATCTGAGTATCTCCGCCCACAGCTGTAGGCTACTATCAGTAGCCTATGTCTTGTTGGAGAGATAAACAAGAACTGGGGCAATTGCTGAGAGATAATAATTGTCTGGTATTCTGGTATGACATTTAGGCTACTGTTGCATAGATATCCATAATCAAAATACTGTTATGAATATGTTAGAGATGGTTATGCTCTGTCTGGAGTCTCATGGATGTCTCATCCAACATATCTGTGAGTAGGCAGAGTATGTGTCACAGCTTGATGAAAAGGTCCACATGTCAGGAATTGTGAAACCTCGCAATCGAGTCAAACAAGTCTTGTTGCGTAAAAAAATGTTTTCCAGTTTTTAGCATAGGACGAAAAGTGAAGCGATGAAGAACCCACTCGATATCGTAACCAACAGTATTTTTTATTTATTTTTGAGTGGCCGTGTCGCTTTCGGTACTCCGACATCCCACATCCTCATAAATAGCCATGTGCGTGTGTCTGTTTGTTGACAAGAGAGGACACTACCATCAAGGACTTTACCCACTGAGAAAGTTTTGTCCATCAACATACTATTCACTGGACTGTGGTCTGTCAATACAGCTTCTGCTTTGTTTTTGGGTAAGTAAGTTACATGCGTTGTTTACAAAGCATGTACAGTATGTACACTAGGTTAACCAAACAAGTTTGTATGTTTGTTACATGGCATAGCCAAACGTGTTAGTTTGTTAATCAGGGCTGCCAAGTTTCACCAAAAGTTTGGAGTGAGATTTTTTGGTGGTGGAGCGACCCAAAACTGTGCACGTTTTGGCGGCAGCGGCCCCTCTCTCCCACCCAATTATTTGTGCTAGTTTCCTGCAATTTTACATGTTGTTCATAATAAACCAGCACAAGAAATGAAAATAATTAACATTTTATGAAACAAGACAAAAATTCAGACAATATATCATATTTATGAAATCTTAATGAACAAATGCAGTAGCCTACAGACTCTAAAAGAAAATTGGGCCCCATCAACAGGACTCAGCCCCTTGGCCAACAGCAGAAAGACCCTTGGTCATCATCTTATATACAGTGCATTGCTCATAGATGGCTATCATGTTATACAGTAGGCTACATACCAGGGTTTTTCCTGGGTCAGAATGAGGCCTTGGTGGTTGATCTTGTGCGCGCGTAGCGCGGCCACATTTGTTTTGAGGGACCCCCAATTGTTGTATTTGTATTGTCAATTGCAATTACTATTTATTATTACTATTGTAGGAGCCAGATATAATAATAATAATTTATTAAATTTATATAGCGCTTTTCCAAGGCTCAAAGACGCTGACAATATAGGATACACATGGGGAAACACAAAAACAACAAGTAACAACAACAAGTAACATGAAACACAGAGTCAGCGAACGGGGAGGGGGGGGGGGGGTGGTGTAGAGTCCGGTGTTGATGTTGCTGGGAGCCTCGATGGATGTGTCGGCGGCAGCGGAGAATGCCTGCCTTGGTGGCAGCAGCAGCAGTGAGGCGATGGTTGTGGTTCAGTGAGTGTAGGTGAGACGAGAGAAGGGCAGGGGGAGGTGGGGGGCAGGTGAGATGGCCGGGAGTCCAGGGCAAAACGACAGGCAGTGAACCAGAGCGACAGCGCGGTGCCGCCGTTGCCGTTGTCATCAGTATTGCCAGCCTGGGACCGAACCCGCGCGGCCGGCCAGCCTAGCCGTGCCATGCCAGCGACCAAATCGCGCAGCAGTGAGTGAAGGCTGGGAAGGACCGACACTCACCTGCGGAGATGGCAACCCCCGAGCCGGGGAGGGAGCGGTGGCTACCTCCCGGGACGAGGGTAGTAGCACGGCACGGCCAGGCCAGCGATGTCTGAGAGCGGCGCGCAGCGGGTCGGTCGGCAACACAGAGCCGGGGGACAGGAACGATGAGGCGGTGAGTACTGCAGTCCGGTAGTGAAGGCGGTGAGTACTGCAGTCCGGTAGTGAAGGCGGTGAGTATTGCAGTCCGGTAGTGAAGGCGGTGAGTACTGCAGTCCGGTAGTGAAGGCGGTGAGAGGCGGGAGATGGCGGGGGGGAAGGCAGCGGAGGTCGGCGGGACAGGATACAAAAAGGATAGGACAGGATACAAAAAGACAGGATACAAAAAGGATAGGACAGGATACAAAAAGACAGGATACAAAAAGACAGGACAGGATACAAAAAGACAGGATACAAAAAGACAAGACAGGACCGGGAAGCAGAAGCGGCAGTCACAACGCGGACGCCAGCGTGCTCTGAACCCGGAAAAACAACTACGGGAAACGCAACAGGACAAACAGGATATGGTCCTGTGATACATGTTGTAATTCACTGTGTGGGCATGGGGTGGCGCTGTTACAATACCTGAGGCAGGTGTATATCAGGTAGCACATTTGTTGTTGTTGTCGTCAGGTGTTGACCCCGGAAGGGCAAACAGGTTTGACCGCAAGGGCGCTAAGTTTGTTATTGTTATTGTTTGTACCAGTGATTAAGCCATTGATGGCACATAGTAACACAATAAATGTTTATTATGCAGCAAACCAACTGATATGTTCAATAACGGAGACTGATACTCAGAGCTTCAAGTGGGAGCGTACTCCATTTATTCAACATCGTGTTAACCACCTAACGTAAGTCGTCCTAACACATAACATAACATGGCACAGTCCAAACTGTCGTAAAACTACAGACGTAACATTTCCCCCCCCTTCACACAACCTAGGTGTGATACTCAGTCATGTACAGTAGTCACGCAAGTGATCGGGCCTGTTGCGTGCTCGAACCAGACGTGGCTCTGGTGCAGCCACAGCCACTGGTGGCGGCTCCACGCCTTGGGGCTGAGCCTGGTAGGCCGGGGTTGCTGCTTCATCCAACCGTGCGGCTGGCAAGACTGTGGAAGAGGCCACACCCAGCGCTGGGCCAGGGGGAGGCTGCACCTTACGCAGGCGGGTAGCGTGCCAGCGAGTGCCGTCGGCGAGCCTAAACGAGGCCGGGCCAAGCTGTTTGCTGACCTGGACAGGGTCAGACCAAAACGACTGGAGTTTGTTGTCCCGATGAGGTCGTCGGATCCTGACCCAGTCTGACACAGCAATGACAGGTTTCGAGTTCCCTGTCGATGCTTGGCCACCACACAACATCACGACAGCGCTGTTTGAGCCTGACTATGCCCAGGTGACCCTTGTGCGCCATAGCAAGGATACGCGCCCGAAGGACACCTGGGACCACAGTGCAGAACCCGCGAGCGACACAGGTGTCATTCCAAACCGACAACTCCTCCCTGATCCTGGAGTAAGTGAGTAGCTCGTCAGGTACTCTTGCCGGCCACCCCTGCGTGATGTAGGTTGAGAGCGTAGAGAGGGTGGGGTCATCGGCTGAGGCATCCCGGAGCTCTTTCAGCGACACCGTCTCCTGAAGGGGTGTGTGGAGGAGCTGGACGAGGTCATGCTCAGCCTGGTCCAGTCCGGGGGTCAAGGTTGGGACTGTGGGTGGGCTGGGGATTGAGCGTGATAGCAAGTCGGCCGATAGTTGTACTGCTGCAGGCGGTCGGCCCAGCGGTGGAGGCGGAGTGGCTTGTGACCGGTGCCAGACGTGGCCAGGAGGGTGATGAGGGCCTGGTGGTCTGTCCTCAGTGTGAATAGACGTCCATAGAGGTACATGTGCCAGCGCTCACATGCCCAGAGGCATGCTAGGGCCTCCCGCTCCCCCACCGAGTACTTCTGTTCCGTGGGGCTGAGAGCACGGGAGGCGAAGGCGATCGGTCTCTCCACCCCCCCTTGCAGCTGGGACATCACAGCACCAATGGCTGTGGCAGAGGCGTCGCACGTGACAAGAGTGGGGCTGGCCAGGTCGAAATGCGCCAGGACCGGTGGCGAGGTGAGTTGGGCCATCAGGAGGCGTACGGCGTCTGAGCAGGCAGACGTCCAGAGCCAGGGCTCGTCATGCTTCAACAGCTTCCGCAGTGGTGTGGTTGTGGCCGAGTACTGTGGCAGGAAACGGAGGTAGTACGCCGTCATGCCTAGGAAGGAGGCCACCTGAGCGGCTGTGGTGGGCTCCGGGACATGATGGATGGCCTCGGTGTTTGAGTGCAGCGGGTACGTGCCATCAGCTGAGAGGCGGAACCCCACAAAGTCAATGGCTGGGGCGGCGAATACACACTTCTCACCATTGAGTGTGAGGTGATGCTTGGCCAATGCACTGAACACACTGTGGAGACGCTCGTCGTGGCTCTCGACGGTGGCCCCGTGAACCACGATGTCATCAAGATGGCCACACCTGGGATCCCAGCGAAGATGGAGGCCATGATCTTTTGGAAGCAACTGGGGGCGGAGCTTAAACCGAAAGCCATGCGTTTGTAGCGGAAAACCCCTCTGTGAGTGATGAACGCTGTGAGGTTGCGGCTCTCGGGGTGTAGTGGCACTTGGAGGTAACCCTGACGGAGGTCCAGTTTAGAGAACACGCTGGACCCGTAGAACTGGGCGGTGAGCTCCTCTATCGTTGGCAGGGGGTATTTGTCAGGGATGATGGCCTTGTTTACCGCTCTCAGATCCACACAGATGCGCAGCCCCCCAGACTTCTTCTTCGCCACCACCAGGTTGGAGATCCAAGGCGATGCATTCACCTGCTCAATGATGTCGCTATCGAGCATGCTCTGTAGTTGAGAGGAGATGTCATCGCGGAGAGCCAGGGGGGAGCGGCGGAGGGGCTGTATAACAGGCATCACTGTAGGATCTAACAGAGGCTGGTGGGCAAAAGTGTCGAGGCAGCCTACACCGCTGAACAGCGCAGGCCACTGTTGCTGCCAGGGGATGGAAACTGTGTGAATCTCTGAGCCAGCTGTGTCTAGCAGGGTGAAACCGAGGGCGTTGAACAGGTCGAGGCCTAACAGGTTGGTCCCGTGGCGTGCAACATTGAACCTGAAGGCCGGCAGTGTCCTCTCCCCGTACTTCACAGGCAGCTGAAAAGAGCCCACAATGTCAATCTCAGAGTTGGCATAGCCACGCAGGGTGGTGGAGGGCAACCCCAGGGGCACATGGGAGAAAAACTGTGTATAGGTCGTCAAGTTCACAAGGGACACTGTGGCTCCAGTGTCTAGGAGGAGCGGCAGAGTGACATCACCAACCATCAACGAGCATGTTTTGAATGGCGCTCGTCCTGAGCTGACATTATGGATGACTGTGGTAGGTGACTGGGAAGCTCTAGCTGGGGCAGACCTGCAGACCTTGTAAAAGTGGTTTAGTCTCCCGCAGTTGGAGCAGGTTTTACCACGGGCTGGGCATGTCTGAGCTCTTGAATTGTGTGCAGAAGATCCACAATTCCCACACGGCTGGTGTGGCTGGTCGCGTGACCGAGAGGCCAGTAAAACGCTCTCCCTGCCGCTGGCTGTACTCACGTGGAGGGGGGGCACCTGTAGGCTGTGCGCGCCCGCTGCCGGTGAGCTGGGAGAGGCTGAAAAAGTAACTGCACATTCCAAGGCTGTTTCAACCTGGACCGCTATGTTCAGAGCTGCTGATAATGTAAGTTCATCATTTTCCAGTAACAGTTTTTCCCTAATCTTGTCACAGTTCGTGTGTAAGATGAGTTGGTCTCTTATCATTTCGTTCTGTAATGTCCCGAACTTGCATAAGCTCACCAAACCCCGCAGATCAGCCACACACTGTGTCACTGTCTCACCTGTACGTTGGTGTCTTCGTCCGAATATGACGCGGCGGAGAAGAGCGCTTTGTGGAAGGGCGAAGTGTTCCTTCAGTAGTTCCACAGCGTCTGTGTATTTCGCCGCGGTGCCGAGAGTTCCGAACACGCGCTGACCGTCCGCTCCTAAACAGTGTCGCAGCAGCGCACATTTCCTCTTGTCGGATATCTTCTCCAAGCCGGCAGCTAGGATATATGTCTCGAAAGAGGAAATCCAGCGGTTCCACGGAATCGGTGGTTCTGCCGGGACTGCTAGGAAAGGAGAGGGTGGTGGCAGAGAACAATCAGCCATCCTCGTCGCCAATGATATGTTCAATAACGGAGACTGATACTCAGAGCTTCAAGTGGGAGCGTACTCCATTTATTCAACATCGTGTTAACCACCTAACGTAAGTCGTCCTAACACATAACATAACACGGCACTGTAGTGAAGTCCAAACTGTCGTAAAACTACAGACATAACACCAACGACTACGGATCTTATATAACCAACAGCAACACATCAATTTAGGACGCACGGCGCGTCAACCGGACAATCCGTCGGGTTAGCATTTCAGTAGCAAGTAGTAGACTATGCTCCTTTAACAATTATTATTAATGTACCTGGTTATGTTACAGTAGAGAAACAAAAAACAGTTACCAAAACTGAGTATTTACTAGCTAAGATTGGCAAAAGATTGGCGTGGTGCAACTGAAATTAGTAAACAACTAGTTTGAAACTAGCTAGTAACAACTAGGGGTTTAGTAACTACTAAGTGCCTGCATTTAGTAATGACTTACGCCAAATTGGTGCAACCCAGTCCAGTAGGCTACCAGATACGATGTTGTAATGTATGCACATATTTTGCTACCACGGTTGCCAGACGGAATTGACAATGTCCAGCCCAACCGGTCTAAAAGCTGCCGAATCCACCTGTCCAGTGTGACCAAAAGTAGCCCAATCTGGCAACACTGCTTGCTACGTTCTTGCAGCTCGCGTGAACACAGGTTCTTCCATCAGCGCTCGCCTGCCGCTTCGATTGCAGACTCAAGTTAACGCGCGTGCAGAAAGATGCCACGAAACTCATGTCCGGTAGCTTTCTTTCAAGGAATTTCAAAAATAAAAGTCCCGTAAAACAAATTGTTATTTCTCGCCGTGAGAAATAGAGATGCGGCGTGAGAGCGTGAGAACTGGTTGAAATGCGTGAGTCTCACGGTGATTGCGTGAGACTTGGCAGCTCTGATTGATTTGTTAATTTGCTGTAGAATAATAGCCTACTGTGGATTGAAATTATTTCACTAGCCTACTTCTTACAGTACAGGGGGGTATTCCACGTATTTTGATTATAATATTCGTGATTAACACCCTCCCAACATTTAAACAGGCCCTCAAAACCCACCTCTTCAAAATTGCCTTCACCAGTTAACCCTCTCCCCCTCCCCTTCCTATGTGTCTACCTCAATTAGGCCCCTATACTTTCTTCTATTTACCTTTTGTTTCTTTTCATTATTACTACTCTAATCTTTTCAGTTTGTAAAGCGTCTTTGAGTGTCTACCGCTATATAAGTCTAATGTATTATTATTATTATTATTATTATTATTATTATTATTATTATTATTATTAAAAGGAAAGCGTCGTTCAGGCAACTCTCGATTGGGATTCAAGCCTCAAGTGATTCCTCGAATGAGAATCAGGCTTGTGTCATCAATGTTCACACAAGCCCGAATTGGAAATTCTCGATTTGGCCGCGTGCTCGCAGACAGAAGGAGCCCAGAAGAGCCGATTGTCGAAAAGAAAAAGCGCTACTACTTTTTGATCTTTATGAAGACGAAAAACAAGATGTAAAATAGTGCCATACTGCCGCAATTAGGCGAGGGAAATGGTTTAGCAAGAAATTGCTGACCAATTAAATGCGTAGGTCATACTAGCCCCTACTTATTGTTTTATGTTCATATTTTAATAGATTAATATTCACTACTGTGGTGATATGAGCAGCAGGCTATACACGGTCAGATCGTCACAATGGCATAGTGTTATTAACACTTAAGCAGCCGTGAGGTGTCATTTGATCTCAGTGAGTACAAATAGAATGTTGCACTTTGCACTCGATAAAATTTCAGGACCCACCTTTCATGACTTTTCCTAGATATGTGCATTCTACCACCCAGCATCTTTACATTTTCAAAATAGTATTAAGCGATTTTGCAGTATTTCTGTGTGTTTCTGTGTATTTGCCTAGGTATTCGGCTGCTCAGCAGAGGTCGCAAGGGGACACACACTGTGCTCAATCTTCAGGCTTCAGTGCTGAATTACAGTGAATAAGACTGACATTTGTAACATAACATATATATAGGCTATATATACAGTAGCAATAGTGATACATAAGATATGTATATGTAGGCCTACAGACAGTTATGAAAATTATAAACTGTACAGTATGTAATTGCAAATCCTACATTTGATTATGCCTGTAATCATCAACGAATATTATATAACGAACGGATATTTATAATATTGTATATATTCTTTTTTTGTATATATTGTTGTTTTCTTTCTGAGTGGGGCAGTCCGACTCATAATTTTCATGTTATTGGACAGATATAGTGAAGACAGACAGGAAAGTAAGGAGAAGAAGGGAGAGAGTATATTGATAATTGCTAATAAGATATTGATAATGTATTTCGCTGCCGCAGAAAGTCGATCAAAAACGTGTGAAATGACTTGCTTGTGCATTGAATGACACTATTTACAGCGCTGTCAATTTTCAAATAATGCAATAGGCTATATGAATGTTCAGTTATGATATGAAGTAGCCAACAATTCTCATGTCGACCTGTGTCGGCAATGATAATAATAGGCTACACAACAGTCAAGACGGTTGTACATAGATATACGCAGATTAATATTTGTATAGTAGCCAATTGCAGAGTGTATAAATTATTTTGTTTGTTTACTGCACATTATAAATGAAATGAAAATAGTTGTTGTGAAAAGTGAAAATATAGTGTGTTCATGTTGCAGTGAAATGTCTTTACATAGATATATCAGATGGATATTTGTACTACTTTTCAGACAAACGAACACAGACAGATAGCCTAATTCAAGTTACATTTTTATTTACTTGCAATGTTCACGTCAATTCTTCCAAGGAAAAAGTATGGTAATTAATATAAACAACAATATATTAAAAAGTAGAAAGTGAATAGGAGGTCGCTGGAGCGCTCAGCGTGGGCGCTGTCAGGTAGACAGGGCAGGAGAGGCATCAGGGCTGGCCATGGGACAGTCAGCATCCCCAGCACAGAGTTGCTGGCTTGCTGCATGTGCCACAGACAAATCGTCCACATGACTAGCAGATGTTAGATGCTTTGTTCCCTCAACATATGGCACCTTGACACTTTTTTCTTTTCACATGTGGGGACGGAGGTGGGCGAGGAGTTTCGAGCTGCAGTCGCCTTCTCGCTGCTGGTGTAGAAGGAAGCCTTGTCATTACCAGAGGCTCACACAGCTCCCCTACCACTTGACTTATGCCGTTGAATCTCTTGCAGAGCAAAGGCCATCAACGACTCTTCTCCATCCATCACGGCTCTGGGCTTTCTTCTCCACCTCTCCCCAGCTGGTACCCTGCCTCTTCAACTCCGCCTCAGAGTCCCGCCTCCAGCTGTTTCTGGGCCTTCCTCTTTTCCGCTTTCCCTGTGGGTTCCATGTCAGGGCCTGTCGTGTGATGGTAGCTGCTGGTTTGCGCAGGGTGTGACCAATCCATCCCCACTTCCGTCTCCTGATCTGGCTCTCTACTGGCTCCTGGCTCCCTCTCTGCCACAGTTCCTTATTGCTGATTTTATCTGGCCACCTGATTTTGAAGATGCGCCTCAGACAGATGTTGATGAAAGTCTGGATTTTCTGCAATGTCTTCTTTGTCATTCTCCATGTTTCTGAGCCATAGAGAAGGACACTTTTGACATTAGAATTAAAGATGCGCACCTTCGTTGGAGTAGCTATTTCCCTTGAGGCCCAGATGTTCTTCAGGATGATAAAGGCTGCTCTGGCTTTGCCTACCCTAGCAGTGACATCACTGTCTGTGCCACCCTGCTTGTCAATGACGCTGCCAAGGTAGGTGAAGGAGTCGACTTCTCTGATGGGTCTGTCGTCTATGATGACGTAGGTGGTGTTCGGGGTGTTAATCCTCATCAGTTTGGTCTTTTCCTTGTTCATCCTGAGTCCTGCTGCAAGGGATGTGATTGATAGCTGGGTGGTCTTGTCCTGCATGTGGTTATAGCTGTGTGACAGGAGTGCCAGGTCGTCAGCAAAATCAAGGTCATCAAGCTGTGACCAGAGGGTCCACTGTATGCCTTCCTTCTTGCCCACTGTGATGGTCTTCATTATCCAGTCTATGACCAGGAGGAACAAGAAGGGTGACAGTAGACATCCCTGTCGCACTCCGGTCTTGACCTCGAAACTGTCTGACGTCTGGCCTGCATGTAAGACCCTGCAAGTCATTCCCTGGTAGGTGTTCTGGACCAGGGAGATGATCTTCTCAGGGACTCTGTAGTGCCTCATTAGTTTCCACAGTGTCTCTCTGTCCACGCTATCAAAGGCCTTTTCGTAATCTACAAAATGTATGAATAGGGAGGAGTTCCACTCTATAGATTGTTCCACTATGATGCGTAGTGTGGCAATCTGGTCGGCACAGGATCTATTACTCCAAAAACCTGCCTGCTGGTCTCGAAGTAGGGGATCAACTGCAGTTCTCATTCTCTCCAGTAACACTCTGAGAAACAGAGAGCGACGAGAGAGAGTTTAGGTGAGAGAGAGAGAGTTTAGGTGAGAGAGAGAGACAGGTGACAGAGATGGAGTTTGATACAGCACTCAAGTTTTACTTGATGCATGATATGTATCCTCCTGGCATGCTCAAGGTTGGAAACCTTAAATCAAGGATTCGAAAGGCGTCCAAGAATTACTTGATGAAAGGTAAGTCAGTGTGAATAACTATGTTATATCCACTCTTGAAGCCACTGCTTGAAATGGCGAAAATGCATAGGCCTATATCAAAATTGAGTGTCTCAAATGAATGCTGTATTTTCCTGCTGCATCAGGTGAGGAGTTGTACTACAAGGACAAATACAAGGACAAACATCGCTTGGTGGTGTGCAACAAAGATGGAGTTCGTGATGTCCTGATGGTAACTTTCTTTCTGACTTGAGTTCTTGTCCATCATCTTTCCCAATTATGACAAGATTATCATTGTTGGAGACCTCAAAACCTACTTATTCAATCTCGCCTTTTAAATGTCTGTCTTTATTGTTGTTTCATCTGTTCTATTGTTGTTTTATCTTCTTTGCTCTCTGTGAAGCACATTGTGTCACATTTTTGTGAGAAATGGGCTATACAAATGAAGTTTGATTTGATCTGAAGGAGTGCCACGACAACCATGGGACTGGGGGTCATCCAGGGAGACGCCGAACGCTGGAGAAGGTGATGGCGTCCTACCACTGGTCCACCTTGCGGGAGGATGTCACAAAATGGGTGAGTTTTTGATGTTATTAGTGCATGGTGTGTGTGAACATTGTAATTTATACACTGCCCGTTAGCAATGATCTTTTACTGAAAGATCTCCAACTCTTGTGTAATTCTCATACTGACCACAATCTGATTCTGCACTGGAACACCCAGACCATCATACAGGCCGCGGCCCCTCAACCACAGCGGTTCTGCACCTAAGGCACTAAGCCCAGCAGCTGACCACCACCACCAACATGACGCCTCAACCACATCAAGAATTCTCTGACTCTAGATAATTTCCTCTGAAATGTCACTGTTTTAAAGGTTGATGAGTGCCCCCGCTGTCAACATCATGAGAAAATAAAGACAGTTTTGATTGATTGATTGAAAACTTTATTAGAAGATTTGCAGAAGTAGGTACATGAAAGTACATATTACATACAAGGTCAACTAACAGGATAAAAACCCAAGAAAGCCACTGGCTTATTTCAATTGGGGTCCTTGATACTCAATTCATCGTTACATGTAAGACAGACAAAAAACGAGTACTATCTACAAGATAATACAGACAAATAACTAGTACTATCTACAAGATAAACATACATCCAACATGGGAAGAACAATACAACAAAACATAAGGTATGTACAGCGGGTAGGACAGGTGGGGACATACACCACAGGTGGGGGCGGGGGACAAAACACAAAGTATGTACAGTGGGTAGTTCGGGCAGGGGGAGAAAACAACAAGTATGTACAGTGTGTGGTCATGGTGGGGTGGGGGGGGGGTACAAAAACACCAGTAGATTTAGGTGGGGGGGAGGGGGGGGGGGCGACATAATAACATTGCGTTTGCTCAGAGTGTAGACCAGGTAGGGGGGTGGGACAAAACAACTAGTATGTGCAGAGGGTATTTCAGGTGTGGGGGGGGGGGGGGGGGGAGACATAACAACAAAACAACAAGAATATATAGAGGGTAGTCCAGGTGGGGGTGTAGTCTTTTAATTTGATTTTTGATTTAGAGGGTCCAGTTACGGATTGCAGCCTCCTGTAAATGTTTTTTGAGAGTGGTTTTGAAGGTGGGCAGTGTTTTGCACTCCTTTAAGATTATAGGAAGGGCGTTCCAAATTTTTACTGCATAGTTTGCAAACGAGTTTAACCCCTTGTTTGTGGTGCAACGCGGTTGAACGTGGTTCGTGGAGCTTCCTCTGGTATTGTATGTGTGGACGTTGTTCACTTTTTGGAAGTATGTTGACAGGTACTTGGGTGTCTTTGTGGTGTAGCGTATCTTGAAGACCAGGCCCAGTGCAAGCTTCTGCACTCTGTCAACTACTCGTAGCCAATCAAGGCTCAAAAAATTAGCAGCGGTTAGATGTGTCCTAGGGTTGAGGCCTAGCAGAAGCCTAACCAGTTTATTTTGGGCTGTCTGGAGTCTTGTTTTTAGGGCCTTTGTGGTTCTATAGTACCATGATGTTACGGCATAGTCGAAGTGACATTGAATGAGAGCTCCTGATAGGGTCCTCAGTGTGTTTTTACTGACAAGTGAGGATATCCTGTACAAGAATCTAGTTCTATGGTTAACTTTTTTGATTACTTTTGCTGCCATTTTATCTCCGGAAAGATTTGCCTCTAAGATGGAGCCCAGGTATTTAATATCCTCTTTTCTTGTGATAGTAATGTTACCCACTTTTATATTGTAATTTACAGCCTTTCTGAGTTTAGATGGGGATCCGTATAGGATGGTTTCAGTTTTACCTAGGTGTATTGATAGTTTATTGTCAGCTAGCCAGATGCAGATTCTACTCAGTTCAGTGCTTAGCGCTTTTTCCACCTGCAATATGTCCCTGTCAGAGACCAGCAGAGCCGAGTCATCCGCGAACAGGAACAAATTGCAATCACATGCTGATGACATGTCATTCACATATATTAGGAACAGTAAAGGTCCCAATATGCTTCCTTGTGGAACGCCGCAGGTCACTGGGAGGGGGGGGGGCAGTGTTCCGTTCACACTAACCACCTGTTCCCTCCCCTCTAAGTAGGAGGATGGATGAATTCGGACATTCTAAATGCTATGAAAGTCAGAGACCTAAAATGCTCTGAAGTTCAAAAATGCAAATCAAAATTAGTGAAACACTTAAACGAAGATCTCAAAACCCACTTTGAGAAAATTAAAAAACAATGCAACAAACTATGCAATCAGGTAATTACCATGACCAAATCTGCTAAGAAAACATACCTCGATAACAAAATCGAAGAAAACTTAAACAAACCACGTGACCTTTGGAAGCTACTTAATAGCCAACTAGGTTGCAGTCAAAAACTCAAAACCAGGTCTACAAACATCAGCATAAAATCTGGAGATTCTCTCTTTACAGACAAGCTGGATGTGGCTAAGTGCTTAAACACTTTCTTTACAACCATAGCCACTAAATTAGTTAACAATCTACCACCCCACTCAGGGAGTTATGGTGTAGAGCACATCCGTGCGTTCTACAATAAACTGGGTGTACGCAAAGATGATTTTAAACTCTCCATGGTGTCAAACGATGAGGTGTTTAAAAAACTGGGCGCTCTACACTCAGAAAAGGCCACGGGCCATGACAATATTCCAGCCAGATTTCTAAAAGACTCAGCTGCCTCCATTACCCCAATCATCACCCACATAATAAACCTCTCCATCAAACAGGGACACGTCCCCCTTGACTTTAAAATAGCAAGGGTAACCCCACTGTATAAAAAAGGAAGCAAATTAGACCCAGGCAACTACCGACCTGTTTCTATTCTTAATTCCATCTCGAAACTTATGGAAAAAATTGTTTATGAACAGGTTGATAGGTACCTTACCGAAAAAAATCTGATGTATGAATTTCAATCAGGATTCAGAACATCCCATTCCACTGACACATGCCTTCTCTATTTGAACGACCACATCAACCTTGAGGTGGACTCGGGCAAGTACTGCGGCATGGTCATGCTGGACCTCCAGAAGGCCTTCGACACAGTAAATCACCACATATTGTTAGATAAACTGAAAGCAATTGGGTTCGATAGAACATCGGTGAGCTGGATGCAATCCTACTTAGAGGGGAGGGAACAGGTGGTTAGTGTGAACGGAGCACTGTCCCCCCCCCTCCCAGTGACCTGCGGCGTTCCACAAGGAAGCATATTGGGACCTTTACTGTTCCTAATATATGTGAATGACATGTCATCAGCATGTGATTGCAATTTGTTCCTGTTCGCGGATGACTCGGCTCTGCTGGTCTCTGACAGGGACATATTGCAGGTGGAAAAAGCGCTAAGCACTGAACTGAGTAGAATCTGCATCTGGCTAGCTGACAATAAACTATCAATACACCTAGGTAAAACTGAAACCATCCTATACGGATCCCCATCTAAACTCAGAAAGGCTGTAAATTACAATATAAAAGTGGGTAACATTACTATCACAAGAAAAGAGGATATTACATACCTGGGCTCCATCTTAGAGGCAAATCTTTCCGGAGATAAAATGGCAGCAAAAGTAATAAAAAAAGTTAACCATAGAACTAGATTCTTGTACAGGATATCCTCACTTGTCAGTAAAAACACACTGAGGACCCTATCAGGAGCTCTCATTCAATGTCACTTCGACTATGCCGTAACATCATGGTACTATAGAACCACAAAGGCCCTAAAAACAAGACTCCAGACAGCCCAAAATAAACTGGTTAGGCTTCTGCTAGGCCTCAACCCTAGGACACATCTAACCACTGCTCATTTTTTGAGCCTTGATTGGCTACGAGTAGTTGACAGAGTGCAGCAGCTTGCACTGGGCCTGGTCTTCAAGATACGCTACACCACAAAGACACCCAAGTACCTGTCAACATACTTCCAAAAAGTGAACAACGTCCACACATACAATACCAGAGGAAGCTCCACGAACCACGTTCAACCGCGTTGCACCACAAACAAGGGGTTAAACTCGTTTGCAAACTATGCAGTAAAAATGTGGAACGCCCTTCCTATAATCTTAAAGGAGTGCAAAACACTGCCCACCTTCAAAACCACTCTCAAAAAACATTTACAGGAGGCTGCAATCCGTAACTGGACCCTCTAAATCAAAAATCAAATTAAAAGACTACACCCCCACCTGGACTACCCTCTATATATTCTTGTGGTTTTGTTGTTATGTCTCCCACACCCCCCCCCCCCCCCCCCCCCCCACCTGAAATACCCTCTGCACATACTAGTTGTTTTGTCCCACCCCCCTACCTGGTCTACACTCTGAGCAAACGCAATGTTATTATGTCGCCCCCCCCCCTCCCCCCCGCCTAAATCTACTGGTGTTTTTGTACCCCCCCCCCCCCCACCATGACCACACACTGTACATACTTGTTGTTTTGTCCCCCCGCCCGAACTACCCATTGTACATATTATATGTCTGTCCCCCTGCCCGAACTACCCACTGTACATACTTTTTTTTTTGTCCCCCGCCCCCACCTGTGGTGTATGTCCCCACCTGTCCTACCCGCTGTACATACCTTATGTTTTGTTGTATTGTTCTTCCCATGTTGGATGTATGTTTATCTTGTAGATAGTACTAGTTTTTTGTCTGTATTATCTTGTAGATAGTACTAGTTTTTTGTCTGTCTTACATGTAACGATGAATTGAGTATCAAGGACCCCAATTGAAATAAGCCAGTGGCTTTCTTGGGTTTTTATCCTGTTAGTTGACCTTGTATGTAATATGTACTTTCATGTACCTACTTCTGCAAATCTTCTAATAAAGTTTTCAATCAATCAATCAATCAATCAATCAATCTTTACGACTTCGGAGATCACTAGATCTTTCCTTTCCTTCCTCGTTGCCTTGGACCACATCTTGGGTGCTGATCCCCATCCAAACCCAGTCCTGCCTGGCTGCAGCACCCCGACGATCTCCTGGTGTTTCAAGTGATTGATGGCCTGGTCAACTGCCTGCGTGGCATCCCACTTGCGTCCTGTGCGAACCCGGGCCTTGCTGTGTTGGACAAACGGGTCGGGTGAGTCTCTCAGCTCGAACACGAGTCTCACCTTCTCCTGTTTATAGCCCAGGCTGATGGATTTCAGTGGGAGCTTCAGTGTGGTTCTTCCAAACAGCGCTGTATTAGTGAGGCAGCGGGGAAGGCCCAGCCACTTGCGGATGTAGTTGTTGGCTTTTGCGTCCAACTTCAGCACTGTTGTTAAAGTGATGTCACACAACTTCAGGGGCCACATGAGACGTTGGTATAAGGTGAACTGGTAACACCACACCTTGAATTTTCCTGGCAGGAGGCTTTGGTCGATCTTCTTCAGGCCGTCCAAGAGCTGGGAAGTGACAGAAGAAGCCATGTGCTTGTCAGAAAGGTCAGCCGTGTAGAGCCTTCCGAGGCTTCGCACAGGATGGTCCACTAGCAGCGGGATCTTCTCGCCATCCACTGAGAAAGAGATGTTGTCATTCCGGACTCCTTTCCTGCTTGAGAGACTCCGGGACTTAGTTGGTTTTATCCTCATCCGGGCCCATGTTAGGAGCTCCTCAAACCTCTTCAGAAGTCTCGCTGTGCACGCTGCTGTCTGAAGGAGTGTGGTGACATCATCCATATAGCTCCGTAGGGCTGGGAGTCGCAGACCTGACTGGGATCTGACTCCTCGGACCATCTGTCTTCCGCCGATTAGGATGATCTCAAACGCTGCTGTGAAAAGGATGGGGGAGATCGAACAACCCATCGCTATCCCTTTCTCCAGCCGGTGCCAACACGTTGAGAACTCCTGGGTTGTGTAGCATACATGGAAGTTGTTAAAGTAGGTTGCTAGTAGGCTCTGGATGCACGGTGGTATGTGGAAGAATTTGAGGGCAAAGTGGATGAGCTGGTGGGGAACAGACCCATATGCATTTGCAAGGTCCAGCCAAACGACGTGCAGGTCTGATTTGCTCCGCTTCGCTGTCTGGATCTGTTCCCAGATCATAGCCGAGTGCTCCACGCAGCCAGGTAATCCTGGGACGCCTGCCTTCTGACAGCTGGTGTCGATGTAATTGTTTGCCAGGAGGTAGCTGGTCATGCGCTTTGCCATCACTGAGAAGAAAATCTTCCCCTCCACATTCAATAAGTGTTCAGCTCTCCCTCTAGTTAGCTGAATGGTGAATTTTCTGCTTGCTCCGGCAGTACGGGTGAAATGATGAGATCTGACACAATTCGGTTTGATTTCCTTCTTCCTCTATTAAACAGATTGTAAAACTGAACACAACACATTGATATCAGTACATGTAAATAATTAACAGTGAACAAACTAACAGAAAAGATTTAACAAGCTACACAATCATACAGAACTCAACTTACCAACTCCCATCTCTCTTTACAACTGATCTCCCGTCTCCCCTGTCTCTCAGACCACACTCATTAAGCCCGCCCCCATTTCTATCTAACCAATCACTCCACTCATGCATACCCTTAACCAATCACAATCAACAAAAGAATAACCCCCAAATGAACCCTCCCATGGATTAGCCAAACACCTCCCACTTGGTCCATTGGTCCTTTATAACTAAATGGACCACAACTCTCCCTCTCTTCAATACAGTCATTTTTACTGCTCCTCCACGGGAAGCAGCACGACCACCCGCCTGACGTCTCGGTCGAGCGTTGGGAAGAGATCGCGGCCTTCGCTCCTTCTTCGTCCTGAAGCCCCCACTCCTAGAGCAGGCTGGCTCAGGCAAGCCCTCACTCTTACGTCCCGAACCAGCCCCTTTTCGTCTGGCCTCGCTTCCACAACCCGCCCCAGGCGGAATTGCCCCCTTAGGGCATTTTGGTCAGCCAACCAGACCACGTCTCCCACGGCCACATTTCGGGCTTCTCTGTGCCACTTGGTGCGGATGAGAAGTCCGGGCCCAGCTAGTTGACTCCACTGTCGCCAAAACCGTCCCACTTCTTCCTGGACGCCGAGGCTAACTCCGCTTCTTGTCTCCCTCAGGCGAGTAGCCTCCCACTTTGCGTCTTCTGGAGCCCTCCTGCAAAACAACCACTGCCTAACAGCTCGCCGGACCCATCCAACTACCCGAATGAGCCTGCCTATTTCACTGAAGCGTTCTGGCTCAATCGGGTCCATGAGAGCAGCGCCCCAAAGCCTCTCCCTCTCATGCTCGAGGTCCCTGGAACTCCCAACCGGTGTGGATGTCCCCTTTGCATTTGCTTCCTCCTCAATGGCGCATTTCGGGTCCAGCCCCTTCCTCGCCTGAGCGCGTGTTACAGTTGCAGTGAACGCTTTCCGTTGCAGCATGCTCACGCTGTCTCGAGCACTTACAGCCACTCCCCTGGATGTTTCCTCGCTCAGCTGATCAGCCAGCACCAACACCTCTGACTCTGGCTCCACATTGGCCCTCGTTTCTGCAGGCTGGCCCTCTTTGCTCCTCCCACTTTGACCCGACTGGATCCGTGGTTCCGGAGCGAAACCTCCAGCGTTGAGCGTCCTCTCGATTCCCTCCGTGATGCTCCTCAGCTCTCTCCTGTCGCCATGATGAGACGCTAGAATGTCGTCTACATAGGTGTCCTCCTCAAGCGCTCTCCGCTCTTCTTTTAGGTGGGCGACCTCTGGCAGCCTTGCCGCCTTCCTCATGGCCAGCTGGGCGATGCATCCGGCTGGCTTGTCCCCGATGTTGACGCGGGTAATTGCGTAGGTTTTGATCTTCTTTTCCTCTGCGAGAGTCATCTCTTTCCCGCCCGGCTGACAATTTCCGCAGCGACACCCTCCGCACTTTGGCTCGCACGCGGCGCTGATGCTATCCCAGCTCCACCACTCGAGGACCTCTTTGCTGCTTGCAGCTGTTCTCCCGGTCTTTTCATGACCTTGCGGCTTCTGGTCTCCATCCTCTTCTTTTGCACTGGGCGTCTTGCAGGGGATCTCCTCAAATCTTACTGCCTCCGTTTTCAGAGAACGTGCAAAGTGCGTCTGGGAGTTGTGTGCGGATCTTTCCCAACTTTCAAACAGGTCTGGGTGCGTTCCTCCCACGGTCTTCCCCAGAGGCCCGTCCCACAGCACTAAGTCTCCCGTCCCTCTTCTCCACCGTGGAGCGAGTCGTCCCTCTCGGTGGCTGATCAAGAGCTCGATTTCCTTAGGTCGGACCAGCTCTTTCTTCTCGACCCCAGGGAAGAACTTACAGAGTCGCTCTGGACTGATGACCTTGTCTGCACGAGCGATTGTGTCGAGCCCGTAGCATACCATCTCGTGGGGACTCCATCTGTTGTTGCTCCACGCCCTGACCTTTAGCAGGTATTTGTTAGTCTTGACCCTGACCTTCATTCCACCGACCCCCTGTACAGTCAGTGTTACTTGCCTCCGCTCCAGTTGGAGCCGATCGGCGGCCCGGTTGGTGATATAATTTGTGTCGGAGGCGAGGTCTATGAGGGTTCCCAGGGCATTTCCTGCTTCTGTTTTGACTATCAATGTCATCATTAGTACTGGATGTTCCTCTGGCCCATTCTCCGCGAAGAGACCCTCGCCTTCTGCGCCCGTGCTCAGCGTCATCGAAGCCTTACTGGTGAATGCGTTCACCCTCCTTTCCTGTTCAGGGTTGAGTCCCAAAGAGTCCAGGACTTCCCGTTGCTCATCAGAGAACCCTGGCCCTGTCTTCTTTCCCTCATTCCACTTGGGACACAGAAGGTAGTGATGACTCGCCCCTCCTTCATTCTGCTTGCACATTCTGCACAGGTACCGGTTACTACACTCCCCGTCGGCGCTGTGCATGCCCAAACATTTCTGACAGGCTTTGCTTTGCCTTGCTATGGCTCGTTTCTCTGCCAGACTGACACTCTTGAACTTTTGGCAGAAGAATATTTTGCCACCGTGCTGATCGCTTCCACAGATGTCACACTCTTCTCTTCTTTCCGAGTTCCTGCCTGTGACTCTGGTTTCACCTCGATGTTCCTCCTCTTCTTCATCTACCGGTGAGTCTCTCTCCGTGGCCCTCGTGAATGCCCTCTTCTCCCATCTGACTGGCCTCTCCGGTGTTCCCCCAGAGGTCGCCGTGGAGCCTCGGATTCGCGCTATCCCCTCGAGGATTACTTCCTGCCTTTTCAGAAACAGAAGAAGAGCATCGAACCGCTTGTCTGGGGTGACTTGGTTTTCGGGTTCGGTTACAAAGGTAATCCAGCCTTCCTGCACGCGATCTGGCAGTTTGCCCTCGATGGCCTTAAGTACAAGTGGGTTCTTCATAGCGCCCACTTCTCCTAAGTCTGTCAGGTCCATGAGGGCTCTTTCCACTGCCTGAATAAGGTCGATCGCTTTCCTCGGCTGGTCTCCTTTTACCGCTGGTATTCTTTCCAATTCCTCAATAATTTGCAGCGCGATGGTTGCCTTGTCTCCAAACCGATTCTCCAAGGCTTTGAATACGTCTTCCGCTGAGCGGTAGCTCGAGAGTTTGAGCTCCTCGAAAACCTTTCGGTCTATGCTCTCGAGGAGGTGGAGTTTCTTCACCTCTGGCGACCCCGATGGGTCTCCCTGCCGCTGCAGGCTTTCCCAATCTTTCCGCCAGCGATGAAAATCTCTCATACACCCGCTGAACACGGGCAGCCTTGTTGGAGGGAGTTTGATCTTGGAGATGGCTCCAGTGCGGTTGCCTCCATACGTGGCGCTCTCCAGCCCTGCCTCCCGGGCTTGTTCCCATGCTTCCCGCTGAGCCTCCAGTAGTTTGGCGCGCTCTTGAGCGGCTATTTCTGCTGCCTTCAACTCAATCACGGCCGCCTTCTGCCTTGCCTCAGCGATCTCTTCTTCGGCCCCCAATTTCACCTTCGCTGTCTCCTTCTCAAACTCGGCCACGCTATCAGCTGACTTCAGTCTTGCCTCAGCGGCTTTCCTTTCCAGCTTGGCAATGGCTTCTTTATTTTCTCTATTTGTCGCTCGATCTTTGGCCTCTTCTTCGGCGAGAACGTCGGCCCTTTTCCTCTCATCTTCGGCGAGAGCGTCGGCCCTTTTCCTCTCATCTTCGGCGAGAGCGTCGGCCCTTTTCCTCTCATCTTCGGCGAGAGCGTCGGCCCTTTTCCTCTCATCTTCGGCGAGAGCGTCGGCCCTTTTCCTCTCATCTTCGGCGAGAGCGTCGGCCCTTTCTCTATTTGTCGCTCGATCTTTGGCCTCTTCTTCGGCGAGAACGTCGGCCCTTTTCCTCTCATCTTCGGCGAGAGCGTCGGTGGCCATTTGCTTTGCTGCGGCGGCCTTGTCGGCCATTTTGTCAGTATTCTCCTTCTCAACTCTTCCAAATTCAGTCACAAACGTTTCCCAAAGTTCATCCCTTTTGTCCTCCAGCTCCTCTAGTGACTTTCTCGTGTTGCACGCCTCAACTACAGGGATCCACTCCCCCCAGCTTGATAGCAGACTTCGCGCTTTGATGATGAGGTTATCTGTGAGTGTGCTTCGTTCTTTACAAACGTCGTGGGTTGCCTCCTCTAGACTGATCCTCTTCGCGCCTTCGTGACTCCTTTCTGCTCGTCTAATTGTGGATGAAAGTTCGACTCCCGCGAACCTTGTCCACATGTTGGCCTTTAAGACGTGACCGACCTGTTCAACCTTCTGAGCTCTCTCCTCGGCGGCATTGGTGATGTCTTGAAGAAGCTGACTGTTACCTGTCTCAGGTTCCTGACTTGCTTTGGCCTTCAAACCTTCCTCATAATTGTCGTCTGCAGAGTTTAGGTCTTTCGCATTTGACAGGAGCGCTATCCACTCGCGTTTCATGTCATCTTCGCCCATCAATGCCACTGACCTGATGATGTGGCGATATCCTCTCTCAAAAGTGACTGCCAACTTTTCCCTTTCGGTCTTTAGTGCCTCCATTCTGCCTGTGACTCAGAAATAACTTGTGTGTACCTGTTTCGTCTTTCTATCTTATATCTTCAGCCCTCTCTGACTCCCTGAGCTGATTTGCGCTGGTCCCTGCACTTCCTTAACTAGTCTTCGGCAGCGGAACCAGGTTCACCGTGGGGTCATCCCAGGGATACTGCTAAAAATAAAATAATAAAGTGGGAGAGGATTTTCCTCCCCCCGACGACTTAATACCCAGGTACACACAAACCTATTTTAATGCAAACAGTCAATAGAGTCACAGAGAAGAGTGCTGGGTGTGGGTAGCTCTCTGGGTAGCTGCTATTAGCTCGCAATTCCTTTCTTGGTGGGTCTTGTAGGTTAGCCTAGCTGGCTGTGGATTCTTGCAGTTGGGTTAACCAGTTGAAGCTAGCCGTGGATTGTTTCACTCCTTGCCTGCCTAGCTAGCTGTAGCTTTGAGTGCTATAAGCTCTACCGCGTGCCTGTGCGCTATTGCGACAACAGGGCTAACGCTAGCTTAGTTGGCTAATGCTCCGCTAGCTAGCAAGTGGCTAATTAGCTACATCCGCGGGCGCCACGGCTCCGTTTCCGGCCTAGTTAGCTGTAGCCTTGAGTGCTACAAGCTCTACCGCGTGCCTGCTGCGCTATTGCGACAACTGGGCTAACGCTAGCTTAGTTTGCTAATGCCACGCTGGGTAGCAAGTGGCTAGCTAGCTACAGTTGCGGGCGCCACGGCTCCGTTGCCGGCCTAGTTAGCTGTAGCTTTGAGTGCTATAAGCTCTACCGCGTGCCTGCTGCGCTATTGCGACAACAGGGCTAACGCTAGCTTAGTTTGCTAATGCTACGCTGGCTAGCAAGTGGCTAGTTAGCTACAGTTGCGGGCGCCGCGGCTCCGTTGCCGGCTGGCGGCTGCGTCACTAACCTGACCAGGCTTTAGCTTGCTCTTATCTCCGGTGAATGGATCCTTGTCCTCCCGGAGCTTCTGTTGCGTCCAACCGGGCTTGTATTCCTTAGCTAACTGACGGTCAGTCCTCCTGCGGTCGTCAGCGGGTGTTTTACAATTGTTCAGCTCTCCCTCTAGTTAGCTGAATGGTGAATTTTCTGCTTGCTCCGGCAGTACGGGTGAAATGATGAGATCTGACACAATTCGGTTTGATTTCCTTCTTCCTCTATTAAACAGATTGTAAAACTGAACACAACACATTGATATCAGTACATGTAAATAATTAACAGTGAACAAACTAACAGAAAAGATTTAACAAGCTACACAATCATACAGAACTCAACTTACCAACTCCCATCTCTCTTTACAACTGATCTCCCGTCTCCCCTGTCTCTCAGACCACACTCATTAAGCCCGCCCCCATTTCTATCTAACCAATCACTCCACTCATGCATACCCTTAACCAATCACAATCAACAAAAGAATAACCCCCAAATGAACCCTCCCATGGATTAGCCAAACAATAAGGCTATGCCTCTGAATTGGCTGATGTTATGGGAGTCTTTCTCTTTCGGGATGAAGGTAGTGACTGCTCTGCTCCATGCTCAAGGGATGGATTCTGTTTTCCAGGCAATGCCCATTAGTCTCCACAAAAGCTTCAGGGTCATTGGGCAGTTCTTGTATACCCTATAGGAGACGCCATTTGGTCCGGGTGCAGATGCAGCTCTCGCATGCTCCACCACCTGCTTGACTTCAGACCATCTGGGGGGAGTGGTGTCAAACTGAGAAGAGGGCTCGGGTGGGAGCGGTACGTGCCCTGGGGAACCAAGGGGACTCTCCTTTTGGCTGTCACTGAGCTGGTCCTTGATGTGTTCCTCCAGCTCCTGCTCGGTGGTCTGCAGCTTCCCCGATTTCGTCTCCTCAAGCAAACCCCGGGCGTACTTGAACGGGTCCCGGAAGAAGTTCGTCCTTGCCTTTTCCTTGTTGCTTCTACGTTTCCTGATCCTTTCAGCTCGCCTCAGGTGGGTGAGTCTGGTTCTGATCTGACTCCAGAGGTTCTGCAAGCCCTCCTTCTCCTCTTCCTCAGCTCTCCTCCATGCCTTCCGCAAACGTCGCCGCTCCTTTACCAGCTGGAGGATTTCTCTCTCCCGTCTCCCGCTCTGCCTAGGAACGGTCCTCCTCTGAGGCATCTCTCCAAATCTTCCCTTGCCTTCCTCATAGATGATATGGCCGAAGATGTTCAGCTTGGACGTTGTGCTGCCTCTTAGACTGTTCTGGAGGGTGGTATGTAAGCTTTCGTCGAAGCTTCTCCATGAATCCTTGTCGCTGGCCTTTGGCCACTTGATCTTGGGTTTCCGGTCTGGCTTCTCTGGGGTTTCTTTGGTGGATTCTCTACCTGACGTTCTGCTCTGATGCTCCTGTTGTGGGTCGTGCAGATGTGGTTGCAAATCCTGCTGGGGAGGCTGTTCTTGCTCTCTCTCACTGGATGCAATGGTGGGATCAGTAGCACTGTGGTGCTCAACCTGGCTCTGATTCCTCCTTGTCTGACCTGCTGGCGCAGTGCAAGCTTGCATCTGGTAGCTGCCGCCGCATTTTGTCCTCCCCTGGTGGATCCGCAGGCCCAAGTAGGTTGTTACTTTGGACCACCCACAGCTGCATTCTCTCAGGATCCTTTGATCGTTAGTCGTTGCCGTTCCAGTCGTTACCGTGTTATCTGTCCTGATTGGTCCATCTTCCATCCCGCCTCTCGGTGGACCGCCGGGTTGTTTTTTCCTTATTCTGCTTGTAGTTAGTTTGGGGAGTCCCTGTAGCAAGGCTACAAGGACGTGTTTAAAGGGTAACTAGCCCCGCCACCCCCGGTGCAGTCTTTCCTGCCGCCAGCCAGACTTCCTTGTGGGTTGAATTTTGTGTGTTGACCTAAAACAAGTTAATCTTAGTGATTACTTTTGAATGGTGTCTTCTAAATGTGAAGATGTCGATACAGTATTTCAAAACATTTGGTAAGTAATATATATATTCATTATAATATAAAACTTGGTAAAAAATACTTATTTTAAACTGTACAGTCACCAAGTACACAGAATGATCAAAACCTCAACCCTTCTTCATTTGGCATCTCCATCGGCCTCAACCTTTGGTGCCTAGAAAGAAATAAGATATAGGAGATAGAGAAATAAGGATCAAATATATTGAATAGCATTTTTCATCAGGTATGCAAAACCAATAGCCAAAAGCAAACGTGCAGTTTGCCATCATCAGGGTTCCTACAAGTTTCAACAAGTCAAATTTAAGACCTTTTTAGGCCTTATAAATCACATTGCTGGATTTTAGACTTTAAGGCTTTTTAAAACCAGCGCAGGAACCCTGTACAATAGCCGTGGGAAGGACTAAGCATCAGGGTGAAGTTTGCACCTGTTAGTTACTGAAGGGAAACGTTTAAACTCTTAATTCATTCAAGTTTGTAGGCTGAATATGAAATGGAAGTGTCATGTTTTTTTTGTATAAAACATTGTGATAATTGAGAAAATGATAGCATGACCCGACACTGAAAACAACAAAAAGGATTAGGACCTTTAGGATCGATTAGAAAACATACCTCTGTCTTGGCATCTCCATTTTCAGCTGCTGGGTTGGCCTTCTTTCCTTTGGCTACCTTCTGAAAGAAAACACATAAGACACATGATCACTCTCTCTCTCTCTCACACACACACACACACACAACCTGAGGTGTATTCAAGATGTTATGTATCTTGTCACATGCTCAGAAGTACTGAGCTATACTGAGAAATACTTGAAATAGTTTTTATAAGCCTTTCCCTTGTGTTCAGTTGGAAATAGAATGAGCAGGGCATCTTTAAAGTAATGCTACAGGTCATGAATCAATGTCCTGTTTAAGAGATGACACAAAAGCAACTGTTAACATCAACGGTCACGTTAGACACAGTGTAAACAGCATGCACAGGCTCTAGTTTAAGAGGGATTGTAAGAACGTAAACCTGAAGTGGACTAACCCAGACAAGCTTATTCAACATACCTTTGCTGCTGCGGGTGCAGGAGCTTTTTTGGGTTTAGCTACCGGCTTCGGACGGGATGGCTGCTGCAGGAAAAGAGGAAATAAAACAAGTCACACAGGAGGTCGCAAAACACACAACACTTAAAATAAGATTATTAATAAAAAACGTAGATTTTAGTTTTTCAAGACAACTTACAGATGACAACCGTGCCGACCGTCTAGTAGGCTGGGGGAGGAGGAAACAGAGATTGTGTAAATAACAAATAAATAAAATACATTTAAAAAGTACATATAAAAATGTAGGCTAAATGAACAGTAAATCTACAACCTATCCAATCTTAGTATACTACATATGGCTAAACTGCTGCTAAGATGTATAACAGATTATAAACAAACTATTTGTCTAAAAAAATAAAAAAAATTATGTTGAATGGATACACCCAGGCATACATTTATAGACTACAACTGAGTGGGCTTATTGTACATCTGTGTCAGTTGTTTTAGCAAGTAGAAGCCTAATTGCCTTGTGATTTGGGTGACATTTTTACCAGTCAAGGTGAACTACATGTAACAGTAAACGGGACCACAACAACATAGTAAGAAACCAACCTCCTCCTTGCCCTTGGCAGCTCCATCAGTCTGTAACAACAAGCAGAGGCAGAATGGTGAACACTTCACTTTAAACTTTAGTTTTTCCATTAGGCGGGGCATTATTATCCTTGTGGTAAAGTGAATGATCACACTAACATGCATCAGTCACTGTCTGCTTATAGCACATGAGGTCAGCCCAGATCTGAAAAGACACATTTCTACGGTGGCCTAAAGGAAACGTTAATCCGTCGTTGCCTGGCTTCATTCTATGGAGGGGTTCTCTCATCCTAATAAAGCAGCAGGATGCCCCCCCAGTCAGATAACATGCTGTTCTTTTGTTGTTATAAATGTACAGGCCCCAGCCTAATGATTTAGATTTGGGCATAACGGGTTAAAAGTTAAAACTACAAGAAACAGAAACCGGTTACAGAGAATCAGATAAACTTCCACTGGTTTCTGCCTCCTGAACGTTCTATGAGATTCCCGCGCTTATTCAAATTCAAACCGTGGCTGTCACTCACAGCGATGACAGCCCGCGCGCTTGACACTTCCTTTGTTTTGCACCGTTGCGCGCCCATCGCGCGGACAGCAGTCAACCAGAAGTTAGCAAATCTTCCTTAGCTGGTCTCTATAGGACATGTAATCATTATAATTATGTTGTCTATTTTTTCGTTAAATGCAAATGGTGTGAAAAACGTGTTTAAGTTAGAACAGGTTTTGAAAACATGTGATGCAGATATAGTGTGTCTACAAGAGACACATTGGGTGGAAGGGGAGATGGGTGGAGTTGAAAAGAGATGGGGAGGGAAGGTGTTTGTGAACAATGGTGGGAATACAGTAGATCCAGGGGGGTGGCGATTCTGGTGAAAAAGGGGGTAGTGCAAAAGTTGAGGCAGACAACAGATGAGGTGAATGGGAGGGTGATAGGGATTGAGTTTGAATATTTGGGGAAGAGCTACAGGGTGGTGAATATATATGCACCAAATGAGGATAGAGAGAGAAGTTTTTTTTTTTGAAGAGTTGAGAGGGAAGTGCGGGGAGAACTGTATGGTGGTGGGAGACTTTAATATCAAATCTCAAATCGGATTACTGACATGCAGAGGCGCCCCGTCCATAGAGGCAACCAAGGCAATTGCTTGGGGCCACCAAACAAAAAGGGCCTCCAATTTTTTATTCAAAAAAGAGCAGAAAACTTTTTTTTTTTCTTTACAGATGGGAGTGTTACATTAGTTTTCTTAAGATAGGATAATACATAAATCTGTTCAATGGGCATTTGCCAAAGTAGCCTACTGTTAATCAGTATTTATCCTGTATAGAATAGAATAGAATAGACTTTATTGTCGTTGTACAGTTGCCTATACAATGAAATTGTAGTGGCTCTTCCGAAGGTGCAAAAAAACAGAAAACATATTCACATATTCACAAACATATACACATATAAGATAAACATTTATGAACATGTCTTATGTCTACTGTTCAGTGTCTACTGTATGGTGTATATGAAGATGTTATGACGTTTTATCATGAAAATAATGAACAGCAAGCTAGATCCAAAACTAGGGCCGGTGGAGGAGGGCAATTGTCACATTGGACAGACTACCAAAACAGAAAAATAAAGTATCTTAACGACAGCAAAAGTGATGGATGTCAGAAATACATTACCTGGAGATTCAATAAGGTACTTTTATATGACAGGATATGGGTTAGGGTTATATGACACCTGTAGCGAGATAGATAGATAGAGCCAAAAGTAAAAAGTTGCTGAGAGACACAACCAGGGTCTGGCTGGTAATTGTATGACGCGCCAAACAATCCGCTGAGATGAAAAGGACGTTATATAAATATCATTTACATGCTCCATGTTGCATGTAATTTGTATGCTACTTGTGGTCCAGTATGTCGCAATGTGTACTAGATGTGCTACTGTACCTGTGGTCATGTACTATTTTTACTGTTTCTACTGTTTTTACTGTTTTTATGTAATGTGCTTTGCATGTTTTTATGTGCTTTTATTATGTCAAATGTAATTGTTGTATTGTGGCTGTCTTGGCCAGGGCTCCTTTGTAAAAGAGACGCTAGTCTTTCAGACTGTTTTTTTACTTACACACACACGCAGGCACGCGGGAAGGTATTTTGACTGGGGGTGCTGAGGTGCTGTCTATATACGCTACAGGGAAAAAAATTGCCAGGGAAAAAATTATAACGATTTCTCTCCCTCCCTCCCTCTCGCTGATTGCTCGTTCGCTCACACGCACACAGTGGCATAACGACGGGCCCCAATGCACGGGCAATAATAGTTAAGCACGCACGCACCCACACACTACAACAACGTAACGTTAAATATTTTACCAACAATGTATTGGAATTTACAGTAATTTCCACTCAGCTCACAGTGTCCCACAATGTCCACAAACATGATGTTGACCATTATTACAGACAGCACTCCATGTCGATTGTTATTGCCTCTTCGGAAGCCCTTCGCTGCCGAAGAATCGGATGGATCTGAATATCAGTTCTAATACGTTTCTGGCCGTCTGTTGCTCTTTCTCAACAACGTCCGACAATAGAGCATTAATGGGAGTGTTGTTAAGCGAAGCAAGCAACTGCATCAGCATCTTCTTCCAACTCCACTTCAATTGTTCTGGCTGATTTAGCATTTTTGCTAAAGAACTCAGAGATTCCCTAGCAAGATATGACCATGTGATCACTAACATTAAAACTAACAAACACATTTTTACATTTATTACAAAAAACACATTTATTTTTATTCCCAAAAGCAACAATAGTTATTATATTGTTTTAACTTATTGTTTGAATAATATTTTTATTTTTTAAATTCAGGCAGGAGGAGCTCCTTCTGCCTGCCGCTAGGGGGTGCTGCAGCACCCTCAGCACCCCCCTTCCCGCGTCCCTGCACACACGAGCGCGCGCATATGCGCGAACTTCGTAAAACCGTATTATATTTTAGTGTCAGGGAAATAAATACATTTAAAATTGTCCACATCGTCACCCGCCTAAGACCCTTACCAGGGGCCTCCATAATGTTGTTTGCTTAGGGCCCCCAAAAGTCTAGGGGCTCCACTGCTGACATGGCACAAGATATTGAGAAAACACTGAAGGACACTGCAAGAGATATGTAATGTAATTAAGTTTCAAGTGTGTTTGTCACATGCTAGAAAGTTTTTCATTCAAAAAGAAAGACAATATCGCAATATATGTCTGTAATCTGAAAAATCTTTAAAAGTAAAAAAATGTTTTAAATAAATACATTTTGCAATATTTGAAAATTGACAGCGCTGTAAATACTGTTATTCTTGCACAATACATTGCACCCACAACGGAGTCAGGCTATGAGGCTAGAATCTTCAACCTCGCAGCAGCAATGATAATAATACACAATACGCAAGACAGTTGTACATTTTGGAGCACGGGGAGGTCAATAAAGTTGAATCTAATTAATGTGATATTTGCCAATTGCCAAGCTTCTGCTTATGTGCACTGGATTTCCCAGTGTGGTATATTTTTACACACACACATAGACCTGTGTATAGAACCTGTATTATTGCATCTGTATTATTGCACACACATTCATAGACCTGTATAGTTCTCCTAACAAGGGGGGTTGTATGAATTAGCATTCCTTTGTCCTAGAGGACGCATGACCAAAGGTGGCCCACTTCATTGTCCTAGAGCACATGGACAAGATGGCCTCCCTTCCTGTGACCTGCCCCCTGCCCTTTGACCTGAGTAATACTGTCCCCCTTTTCACACCCTAACCTGTCCTCAGTAAGGTGATAGGACTGTATAGGTGCCTTGTCATATACTTGTATTACCATATCACTGGGAGTATAAAATATGTGAGCTGAAGCAGCTCGCTCTCTTTCACCCTGCTAATTCACCCTCTCTATGAAATCAGAGTAAGCATGCTGTAAGCTGTATACCTTTGTTTAAATAAATAGTCTGTAACTCAGAAGCTTTACTCGTGATCTATTTCAACCAAATTCTAAAGTAAATATCCTACCCCAGCCAATTATTTTGATTACATTATATAATTTGATTTGGTATAATGACAAATAAACTTGAAACTTGAATTATCGCACAGGAGCGCGTACGTGCACGGAGCGTATTCAAAAGTGAAGTGTGCTATTTGAAACCTCACAATCGAGCCAAAGAAGTTTTGTTGTGAAAAAAAAAGTTTTCTGGCATAGGACGAAAATTGAAGATGACGAATCATCTCGATAACTTAACCAACAGTTTTACATTCACTAACTACTTAGTTAGTTAGCAAACTGGGGGGGGGGGGGGTAGTATTCTTATTTATTTATTTTTGAGTGGGCGTGTCGCTTTCGGTACACCGACATCCCACACCCTCATAAATAGCCATGTGCGTGCATGTGTCTGTTTGTTGACAAGACTGCTGCCATCAGAAGAAAGCTATTGGCCAGCTGCAATTAGTCCAAAATGCAGCAGTGAGAGTTTAACCAAAACAAGCAGAAGAGCTCATATAACTCCTATTTTAGAAACTCTACACTGGCTTCCTGTTAAGTTCAGAATAGATTTCAAGATCATTCTGCTTGTTTATAAAGCTCTCACTGGCACAGCACTTTTTCTAGCATATCAGCCCAATAGAGCTCTCAGGTCTTCTGACGCTGGTCTTTTGGGTTTATGCACCCAAATTGTGGAATGCACTGCCAGTTTACATTAGGGATGCAACCTCAGCAAATATGTTCAAGTCAAGGCTAAAATCCCATCTTTTTAATATTGCCTTTAAATGACTAAATAATTAAATTAAGATTATAAAAACCCATCCTTTTAATATTGCATTTAAATGACTAAATAATTAAATTAAGATTATATAATGATTAAAGCACTTTGAGCTGCAACGTTTGCAGGAAAAGCGCTATACAAATAAAGTTATTATTATGATTATGATTATGATTATGATTATGATTATTATCAAGGACTATCGACAGAGAAAGGTTTGATTCTGCTTTGTTTTTGGGTAAGTGAGAAGGCGGTGGACTCAAAAATAAGGCGGTGGACCCCAGGAAAGCCTCGGGGCCGGATGGCGTCCTGGGACGGGTGCTGAGAGACTGCGCCGACCAGCTGGCCGGGGTTTTCACCAACATCTTTAACCAGTCCCTGTCCCAGGCCACCGTCCCACCCTGCCTGAAAACCTCAACTATCATCCCAGTCCCGAAGAAAAGCACGGTGAGCTGCCTAAACGACTACCGCCCGGTGGCACTCACACCAATCATCATGAAGTGCTTCGAGAAACTAGTCCGGGCCCACATACTCACACGCCTCCCGCCCAACCTGGATCCATACCAGTTCGCCTACAGAGCCCACAGGTCCACAGAGGACGCCATCGCGACGACTCTCCACGCCACTCTATCCCACCTGGAGAGGGGAAACAGCTACGCGAGACTGCTCTTCGTGGACTTCAGCTCCGCCTTCAACACCATCCTTCCAGACAGGCTAGTGACCAAACTACTAGACCTGGGTCTATCACACTCTATATGTGCGTGGATCAAGGACTTCCTGACCGACCGCCCCCAGAGGGTGCGGGTGGGCCCCCACACCTCCACAGCCCTCAGCCTCAGCACTGGGCCCCCCCAGGGCTGCGTGCTAAGCCCCATCCTCTACAACCTCTACACCTACGACTTCACCCCCGTCCACCCCAGCAACTACATCGTAAAGTTTGCAGACGACACCACCGTGGTGGGATGTATCTCGGGGGGGGACGAGGCGGCGTACAGGGATGAGGTAGAGCAACTGAGCAAGCTGTGCAAGGTTAACAACCTGCTGCTGAACAAGTCAAAGACCCAGGAATTCATCGTAGACTTCAGGAGGAAAAAGTCCGAGATCCAGCCCCTGCTCATCGACGGAGAGAGCGTGGAGAGAGTCTCAACCCTCCGATTCCTGGGACATCACATGCGGGATGACCTGACCTGGAAGGACAACACAAAAGGCACCATCAAGAGGGCACAACAGCGGCTATACACCCTGAGATGCCTCAGGAAGGAACACAACAAGCAGGAGATACTGGTGGCCTTCTACAGCGGCGCAGTGGAGAGCATCCTCACCTACGGCATCTGCAACTGGTTCTCCAGCTGCACAACAGCGGAGAGAAATGCGCTACAGAGAGTAGTGAGAACAGCACAGAAGATCACCGGCGCCCCCCTCCCCTCTCTGGAAGAGCTGTACAACACACGCTGTCTCAGGAAGGCCTCAAAGATCTCCAGGGACCCGACCCACCCTGGGCACGTACACTTTACCAGGCTGCCCTCAAAAAGGAGGTTCAGGACCCTGGCCGCTAAGACAAACAGACTGAAGAACTGCTTCTACCACAGGGCCGTCCAGGCCCTGAACACAGCAAAGACCTAAGTTCTGGGCCCTGGACAGTCTGGACGGATTGTATGGCAGCTGCTGGACTGAAAAAATCAGGTGTAGTGCTGAGGCACAAACATGTACATTTCAAGCCTGCAAACTGTGACACTTTAAATAACGTGAAAAAATACTACTGTGCAATATGACAACCCTAGTTGACTATCTGTACAGTATAGTACAGTGGATTGTGTACATAGCCTTTATTTATGTAAACCAGCTCCTTACCTTCTTGTGATTTTTTTTTCTAAAAGTTTTTTTTTTTTTCTTTCCTAACACCAGGGGGAGCCACCCCTCCTAAATTTCGTTGTTTGGTACCTGTACTGTAGCAATGACAATAAAGTCCATTCATTCATTCATTCATTTATTCAAGTGAGTTACATGTGTTGTTTACTAAGCTGTGTGTATGTACAGTTTGGATGTTTCTTGCCGACACGGCATAGCCAAACATGTTTGTTAACGTACTGAGTTATGCTAAGCTGTGTCAGTGTTAACTAGTGTACTGAGTTACATGCTAAGCTGTGTCAGTGTTAACTGGTGTACTGAGTTGCTAAGCTGTGTCAGTGTTAACTAGTATACTGAGTTACATGCTAAGCTGTGTCCGTGTTTACAAGGCTAGCCACACAGGGGCCCATTCCACTAAGGTCGATTATCTTCTAATCCTCGATAAAGTTCTAATCGGCGATAATTTTATCTTGCGTTCAGGTCCATCAATGTGGCTCAAATAATTCGCTGTTTGGTTGCTATGCAACATAGCCTCCCGAGTTATTCTGGTCGCGAGCAGGCTAAAAAGCTGGCTAAAGTAATGCGTGCGTCAAAATTGTCTCACAGGCGGAAACTATATCCCGAACGACAGTTCCATCAAGTGTCTTTTAGGAAATATTAGTTCCCACTTTTTACGAGATAGATAGATAGATAGTTTGACTGTGTGATAGATAGATAATTTGATAATTTGAAAGTGTGATCGATCGATAGATAGATAAATAAATTAAAAAGTGTAAAAAATAAAATAAAATAAATAGGTATGTCTATCAACTTGCATTGCTTTTGACACAGCGGTCTGGCTGGCGCAGTGATTAAGGCAACCAGCTAGAGTTCCAAAGGTTGCAAGTTCGAGACTTGATTTTAGTGATTCTTTTTTTTTTTTTTTACATTTAACCGAAACCTTCATGCAAAGGCTTCAAACACCATTGTAATCGTGTCAGTTCTTGTAAATTAGCCTGCACCATAATTTTATAGCCTACATACTTTTTTAGATGAGATTTTAGATTAGATTCAGACAACGAAATGCAGTAAAAAGTGTGTCCGAAGAGGGATTTGAACCACCGTCTAAAAATGACGAATAAATACTATGGCAGCGGTCGATACCACTAGGCCATTGTGGCGATATGACGGTTTGTAGCCTGCTGCTGATATCACCACAGTAGTAATATTCATTTATTAAAATATGAACATATAACAATAACTGGGGCTAGTATGACCTACGCATTTAATCGGTCAGCAATTTCTTGCCAAACCATTTCCCTCGCCTTGTTAATTGCGGCAGTATTGCACTATTTTACATCTTATTTTTCCGTCTTCATAAAGATCAATAATTCGGAATGCTGCGCAAATGTAGGACCCCTGCAGAGTGGAGTATCTTCATTTCGACAGATCGACTCTTCGGGGCTCTTTATGTCTGCGTGCACGCGCCCATATAGAGGATTTCTAAGCCGGTGTTCTGTGAACACTGATGACACAAGCCTGATCCTCGTTCGAGGAATCACGTGAGGCTTGAATTCCAATCCCGAGTTGCCTGATCGCCTGATTTATTTCAATCGCCGATATACTAATCCATGTTAGTGGAACGGCCCCCAGGTGTTAGCTTGTGTTGTTCAACTGAAACTGTTGTTCAACTGAAACTGAAGCCTATGGAGGACCAAGTCTGCCAAAATTAACAATAAATATATAGACACATAAATGAATGTATGAACAAATAAATCAATGAATACACACAGTATAACGCAATACATTTCTATATGTATTTATTCTTTTCCACATTTATTCTTTCTTTTCCACATTCATTCTTTCTTTCCCACATTGTTTTCCACATTCATTCTTTCTTTTCCACATTGTTTTCCACATTCATTCTTTCTTTTCCACATTGTTTTCCACATTCATTCTTTCTTTTCCACATTCTTTTCCACATTCTTTTCCACATTTATTCTTTCTTTTCCACATTCATGCTTTCATTCTTTCCCCGATTATCAGTAATGTATGCAAATATAGGGGCGTGTCTTGCATGTTGTCCTCGCCCCACGCATTTTCATTGGTTGATGCCCCACGCATTTTCATTGGTTGATACCGCGCGTGACGTGGTAAAAGCGACAAAGTTGACATTGCTTCATTGTTAACATACTGTGTTCAATACTGTGAAGAACACGTTCAAAACAAAATTATTTGGTGCATTTTTGCAGTAATCATATTCCTATCATATATGACAGAAAGCTCACAATAAACAGTTTTTTTGCACAGTGTTTGGGTGACTGTTATTTTGCACTCTATTGATACTCTTCAGTTCCAGCACCTCAGCAAAGTCTGATAATGGATGAGCGGTGGTATTTTCACTATTTGCAGTAATCATATTGACATGTCTAGAAAATATTAGCAGAATATATACAATGAAATGAAATAGACTAGATGCATTGCCAGGGAAGACATTAGATGTGACCATTTTTTAATGTTCTTGCTCTGTACAGAAAGTATGCAGCAACTTCAAAAAGTACATTTGAGGTACACACACTGTCACATTCTGTGCTTCATGTGTTGTGTAGACAGGCATACCCATGCACACACAATTGTAGCCAGTGTTATTTCAGAATTATTTGAGATTTTTCAGACATAATACTGTATTTCGACAGTGACAGTGAAAATAGTGTACATTCCGTCCGTGTTTTGTGATTCAGCATTTGCAGACATTTTTAAGAGATGTATTTCATAGCTATTGGCAAAAACAATCTTAGTTTGGTTCTTTCATTTCTATTCTTGTTCATCACCTGTATTTTCTTTACAGCTTTGATTATACAGTTTTTCTCAATTGCTAAAACACATTTCACAAAACTTCCCTCCATTTTCCCAAAACTCTAAACACAACACACTTTTCTAAAGCTAGCAAAACCACACCTTCTCTCTTCAAAACTCAAACTTTCACACCAAAACAGCTGCTCAAAGCCTGCAAAAATGTAAACACTATATGAATCATTACAGACTACAACAAAACAACTGAAAACACAATGTTCAGTGTGTGAGAATGTTCTTTTTTTTCACAACTGCCAAAGCACATTTTTAGAAACCTGGCTTACAGTATCTGTTCTCAGAATATATCACTGTAGAGTATTGGGCATTCAAAGATGTGTGTGTTTCATATGAACAATATGTAAATCTACAGAAAATACAGTGTGTATGTTACGGTACATGTGGGAATACGGTACATGTGGGGAAAACTAGGGTTAGGGTTAGGTGCTAGGGTGACTTGGTACATGCTGGCATGTCTAACCCTAACCTTAACCATAACCCTAACCCTACCCCTAATCCTAACCCTAACCTTAACCCTAGCACCCTAGCACCTAACCCTAACCCTAGTTTTCCCACATGTACTGTATTCCCACATGTACCGTAACATGTACACTACTGTACTGTATCACAACTCAATGCAGACACTACAGAGGATCCATTACACACAACAATACTCACTGAAAACAATGTTCAGGGTGTGATGTTTTTTAAATTTATTTATGGAACTATACCACACACACACACACACACACACACACACACACACACACACACACCACAATCATTTGCAACAAGTGTCTTAAATGTTGAGTCGTTATGTTTAATGAATGAAGCTAGGTGTGTTCATTGTGTTCAAATTTTGCTGACTGTGGCAAGCATTTTGCATCACATGAGCTTTAATTTGAGAATTTGAGCAGATTTTTTTGCAACTTGTGTTGTGTTTTAGCAAGACAAAATGTGTTTAGACTTATGAGAAAAGGAGGATTGTGTTTTGTGAATTGTGTCTTCATGTGAAATGTGTTTATGGTTTTGGCAAATGGGAGCTAGTTTTATTAAATGTGTTTAGAGAACTGGTCATTTGGTTTAGAGAATTGGCTTTTGTGTTTTAGCAATTGGGAAAAACTGTAATTAGATCAATGTGAAAGTCAATTGAGAATATAAGTTCAAAATAAATGGTAATAAGGACGCTTAGTAACTAGCTAGATAAACATTACCACTAACTCTAAACTAGCTTGCTAGCTAAAGTTACCTGAGGTAACTTACCTCTAAATATGGATCTGACTGGGGCTAAGTTAATTTATTTGAGGGGGTAAACACACACTTTATTTGTTTTTTTGCTTTGAACAAATTACTTACCAACAAGGCATCTGCCTATGGTCCTAGCGGTCACCAGCAACTAGACTCACTCACTGAACATGTAACTACAGAGATGTGTGAAACCTGGACATAAACAAAACCTTCCAAAAGGGTTTAGGCAAGGCAAGTTTATTTGTATAGCACATTTCATATGACAAGGGCAATTCAAAGTGCATTATATGCACACATTATATAAAGACAATAGCCTACAGTAAGAGGAGTAAGTAAGATTTGTATGTATTGTATGTGTTATTATCCATATTCTAAAGGCTTGCTTAGATTAGTTTTAACTGATTAGATTTCTATTCTGGAAAAGTCTGTATATTTTACAGATTACAATACAAATTATATATAATGTATAATTTGTATATTTAAACATAAAAATTCAGAAAACAATAAATGTACCCCATCCATGGGTTTGACCTTTCATCTGCCTCGGCCTCAGTGTCCTGCATTCAGGTCCACAAAAAAAAGATGAAAGGTCAAACCCATGGATGGGTACATTTATTGTTTTCAGAATTTTTAAGTTTAAATATACAAATTATACATTATCTACTTAAAATAGTCATTTTCCCAGACTTTTCTAGGGATGTATAGGAATAAAAAAATCACATCTAGAATTTGCCCACCCAGATGGTAATGAAATGTTCAGGTACTCTTGGCTGAGTGCTTTACCACGTCACGCGCAGTATCAACCAATGAAAATGCGTAGAGTGCGTCCAAGATACGCCCCTATATTTGCATACACATCTGACAATGACAAAGACAAACTATTCTATGTGAATAGCTAGGTGAAAACAACATTGTCTTTCGCTTTATCAGTAATGTATGCTTTATCAGTAATGTATGCAGCATGTTGTCCACGCCCCTGCGCATTTTCATTGGTTGATACTGCGCGAGACGTGATGAAGCCCTCAGCCGAGAGCAGACACTCTAATTTCCAATCATAGCATGTTTTTAAAATTAAAAAAAGGGTTAGGGCATATGAATCATAGTGGAGGTATGATATATCGCATATATATGGCATATATATATATATATATATATATATATATATATATATATATATATATATCTTCTTTGGTGGGAAGGCATTTTTTAAAGCCATTTTTAGTCACCACAAGTCTGTTCAAACCCAGGCAGCGAGACCAGCAGGAAAACACAACTAGATCTTCTATAATTCTAACTGGATAGTACTTCGTTTCCAGTCATAGTCAGCTAGATTGCTTACTTAGCTAGCTTACTTTTACTTATCAAATGTACATTTTGTGATATAAACGCAGTGGAGACACTCTCAGCTGTCTTGCATCGCGCATAGCCCAGAGCGTATGTCTAATTGAGTCAACTGGTATTGTGGTTATCACCAAGTTCTCCCATACAGTGCTGATGGACTAGTATAGACCATTGCCGACATGTGTGAAAGGGGACAACATGGGAATAGCTTGGGATGTCATAGACATAGTTTGGGATTCCATGGAAATTATAGGGAGAAAGAGGCTGTGAGAGAACGGGACTATAGACTCTCTACCCGTCTGTGGTAATAACAGCGTCGCTGCTTTCATACGTCACGTGTGGTATCAACCAATGAAAATGCGTAGGGGCGTGGACAACATGCAAGATACGCCCCCAGATATTTGCATACATTACTGATAAAGTGGAAAAGAAAGAATGAATGTGGAAAAGAAAGAATGAATGTGGAAAAGAAAGAATGAATGTGGAAAAGAAAGAATGAATGTGGAAAAGAAAGAATGAATGTGGAAAACAATGTGGAAAAGAAAGAATGAATGTGGAAAAGAAAGAATAAATGTGGAAAAGAATAAATACATATAGAAATGTATTGCGTTATACTGTGTGTATTCATTGATGTATTTGTTCATACATTCATTTATGTGTCTATATATTTATTGTTAATTTTGGCAGACTTGGTCCTCCATAGAAGCCATAAGAATGTTCCTCTCTTGTACTTGTATAATGGGATGTAATAAACTTTTGGCACACATGGCAATAACAAATCATGGATCTTGAACTATTATTATTATTATTTAGCAATTTAAACATGTCAGCCCTGGAAGTTTGTTTCCTGAGGGTTAGCTGACAACCCCACTGACACATGACAGCAGTGTGCGAATTAAATCACGGTGTGCGGGGGAGCCCAAGGATTAAAGCAAAAATAAATAAAAAATCTCCTGACGGAAAAAAAATTCAGGCCAAATCGGGGCCGGTGGCTTTCCATGCGCAAAGCGCGTGTGCGATTTTCCGTTCTACGTTCTAATGCTTTGACTTTTCTTTCGAAAAATGTGAATACATTTCCGCGTTGTTGAAAATCAATGACACATCGCTAGTCAACTAACACGGCTTGTTTTGTGAGCCTGCTAACAATGTAAAGTAGTGTTCTAATTAACTAGGTAACAATGTAAAGTAGTGTTCTAGTTAACTAGGTAACAATGTAAAGTAGTGTTCTAGTTAACTAGGTAGCAGTCCAATCCATTTCGCTGCAGTATTTTTGGCTTGACTAGCGAGTTTGTGTTGTGATTCTCAACAACGTAGTTTCACCCTTTTCCATAGTTTTGAATAATAAATGTGTGGACTGACGATGTATCGCAGCCTAACTTATTCTAATAATTATTTAACATAGTTTTATTCTGATAATGATTCCCCCCTCCTCCCAGACTTACAAGGTCACATATTGGATTGGTTGTTTGCGTGCCGGGTGAAGTTAGCTAAACATTGAACCTGCCAGCTAGCAAGAGAAACATCATATGTCACTCTCCAAAGGTCTAAAGAGGAAAGTTGACGGTGAAAACAGGGCATTTAAAGAGGAATGGACAGTGAACTATACGTTCATCCTACCTGGTTTCATCAATGCAAAGCCGTTGTGTGAGACTCGCATTTTCCGTGCTCACAATGAATGTTCCCTTTCTATACATGCGAGTCGTCCTTTCGTCAATGAATGTGATAAAGACGGACTAGAGGAATCGATTGGTGCATAAAAACCTTGAGAACTGCCGGATTAAAGTGACGTCCATAATAATAATAAATAATAATAATACATTAGACTTATAGCGCTTTTCTAGACACTCAAAGACGTCCATATCACCAGATAGCCAACAAATAGTGACCGATGGGAGATGCCAGTTTTCTCATTAAGTGAAATTTAATAGCCTAATATTATTTTTTCTATTTTTAATGAATGGCTCATTGTAATTATTATCCCTAGTAATGTAGCGTGTTTGCTCTGTCATAAATGTTTTTCAGGAGCATATAGGCTAAGCGGATTCAGCTTTTTTTTTTTTTTTGCGCCGATTTAGTTGTCAATGTTTTTCATAAAATTAAACTGCATTTGCTTTGTTACTGTTCACATGTGTGGTGCAGTCACATTCACATAACTTAACACCGCATGTCGGCTATTTCAGCACCACGCATTGTCCACCTACTTATCACTATGAGGCGTTCAGCGTCAGTGCACCCCGCTGCAAGTTACTGTCGCATAGTTGTAGCCAATAAAGGCCTATATGTAGGCTATATACGCTATTATATATCATTTATATACCTAATACCAACATCAAAATAGATTGTATGCCTCTACAAATCATATTACACCAGGTAAAATCCGTCACAACTTGGAATAAATCCATCGCAATTTGGAATATTTTAGAGCTCCCCCAAAATTTCACAAACCATGTTTCCAGGGGAGCTCATGTCACCACTAGGGGAGCTATAGCTCCCCGAGCTCCCCCTTATTTCGCACCCTGCATGACAGGTAGTGTAATGGGGGAGTGGTTGTCTTGAGGAAGTGGTTGGTGTGGAGTTAACCAGCTATTGTTCCCACCCATTACCTACCTGTGAAAAAAATACTTTGAGGGTGGATTTCTCGGCTTGGTGATTTGAGGGGTATCAACATTCAAATATGCATGACTTCTTTAACTTGTTTCAGATTTCATTGATGTGTCATACATTGAAAATACATTGACATAATTTCAATGTATGACACATCATTTGAAAGCTTACAATCTACCCTTTCATAATCTGGAAGAAAAAAAAAAGACTTTGCCAGACATGCAGACTTTTTCATCAAACCCTGTAACATATAGACGCATTACAGAGCAGTAATGCACCGTCTCCTCTCAGCTGTCCTGCATCGCGCAGTCAGCAGGGCAGAGCGCATAAGTACTGCCCCAGACTAGTAGAGAATATCTCTACTACAAAATATAATTCCACAACTGGACACTACTTCATTTCCAATCATAGAGGATGTATGATATATGGCAGATATACAGTGGTGGATATAAGCACTGAACACATCAATATTTTGTCCAGTAAATGGATTTCCAATGAGCCTATTAAAGTGAAATTTGGACCAGAATTTGGTATTAACAATCCAGACAAAAAATCTAAACATTTAAGTCCATTATGTAAATAAAGTTGTGTGTACGACGATAGCACCCCAGGAAGTGATGCAAAGTTTGCATCGAAGCGCACCTCCCCCCCCCCAGGTAGCAGATGTCTCTGCCCGCAACAGGCGCACTTCTCTGGAGCACTCTCCGCGCCTCTCAGCCTGCGTTCCATAAATTCCTCACTTCGAACGGAAAGTCCTATTTAGTCCATTCAAAGTGTTTTAGCGTTCCCCGACTCGCCTATGAACAACGCCTTGCGCATTGTTCCGCAGGCCTCCGCCGCATGGGAGCCACAGCACGTCTCGCCTGCCGGGCCGTGGAGCTTAATAACCATCTGCTCCATGATAGGCTCACTATAACAGCGGAGCCACGGACGCCTCCGCCCGCGTCGGCATCTCAAGTCGAGACACCCATGTGTGCCTGCCGCACAGGATCTCAGGCAGCAATGCAGAGATCTTAACATCAGTGCGGCAGGATGGGCGGATTATGTGGCGCACAGAGTGGGAGGCAAACACCTCCAAACTCCGTGACCACATCCCAGTCGCCGGCCCTGAGCCCCTCGGGATGGACTTGCCAAGGCTATCCTGGGCGAGGCTCAATCGTCTCCGGACCGGCGTCGGGCGTTTCCGCTCATCAATGCACAGATGGGGCTTGGCCCCAAATGCGTCGTGCGAGTGTGGCGCAGAGGACCAAACCGCAGACCATGTTATCCTGGACTACCCGGGGTACCACCCACCCAACGGGATGCATGGTCTGTCGGTATTAGATGACGAGACGATGACGTGGCTTCTGGAGGGGTATTATAGCCCGGGTGAGCCTCTCAACCAGGTCTCGGGGTGGTAAAAGGGTAGCCCCTCGGCCCCGAGCCTGGTGGAGTGGAGGAAACAACCCATACGCCGAAGAAGCCTTCCCCCTTTCCACTGGTAATAAGGAATTGGCAAGAATAGATCTATATATATAAATAGATCAACATTTAACAACAGATGAAGACAATGACTACAATATAGAGATAAAAGAGAGACTCTATTATACAATATAGTGGTAAAAGAGACTCTATTATACAATATAGAGGTAAAAGAGACTATTTGGGGCTGAACTGCAGTGTAGCCGGCGTCCTGGTTCCTCCAGCAACTGGACACTTCCATAAATAACAAAAAACATGTAATGTCCCCATTCGAATGTAAATTAGATAGTTCTTGATAAGCACACCTCTGAAAACCTGTAGAACAGAAATTTGAGACACGCGCCACGGAGGTAACACAGCAAACACGCGTCTGGTGAGGACGACGCAGTAAAAAGTCCAGCAAAAGTTCTGCCACAGTGCCACGCACAGGTAAAGTAAGGTAAGGTCGCTGTTGGGTTTTAGGCATTAGGCTCACAATGCTACTGTTAGGTCATGTTCTCACATGAAAGATCGAATCAGGACCCGGAGCAAGTGGATGAGTAAGTTTGCAACATTGTTGCATAAATTATTTCTCTGATTTGCGTTCTCACAGCCCTTCATGTAAACGAAGTAACATACGCAATCGAAGCAACAGACGTGGTAGTTGATTGGTCAGAAAAATAGAAAATTGCCCGTTAGTCCTGCTCTTATCAAGATCAACACGCATGCGCTGTTGTTTTCCTATGGACTGCCTTGAGCAGCGTTCTCACCAAAAGCGAAGCGAAGCAAAGTGATGGATGCGTCGTTTCTAACCGGAGCGAAACCACCCTTTTCAAGCGGAGCATCCGATGGGTGTTTGCTCCGGGAGCGACTTCGAATGCACGTTCTCACAGCTCCAAACGACGCAGAGCGAAGCAAACTTTATCCTAAACTCCAACTCCAAGTGAAGCAAATGTTCTAGTGAGAGAACACCCTTAAATGTAAGGTTACCTGTCATGAAACTATGGTTGTTTGCCTCTCCCATTTGTGTGATGCATTCAAACAAACTTCCCAAAGCAACAATATGTGATCAGCTAAGCAAACATTTTATGTTGTCCTGGAAAAGCTGAACAGGAGCATGAACTGTACACAGATTAACAACCTAGTCCTAGACTAAATCACACATTTTATGTGGCTTAATCTCTGACCAGGAAACCTGCCCGGTGAGCAAGCCTGGCGTCTCTCTTTTAAGAAAATAGAACAATAAACATTCAACTTCCTCCACCTTTAGTTTTTTAAAAAGATTTTAGCTATTTCAAAAAACCCAAAATATCATCTGCTTAGCCCAACACATGTTTTTCTCTTTCTCTCTCCCCTCAGTCTCTCTCTCTCTCTCTCTCTCAACTGCTTTGAACGGTCTCCCATCCTGTCGTCATTGTCAGGTGATTGGTATTACCTTAAAAATAAAGAGAGGCTCTCAAAATCCATCTGACAAACAGGTTATAATGAGAGGCAAATGGAAGTCTCTCTGGGAGAGACTTATCTTAACGGACAGCGTTGGGAGCAAGCGGAGAATAACCTTTTGGAATAAAAGAGGGATTATCTACATACTTCAGCGCTTAACCCACCTGCTGAAAACCCCCATGGCATGCACAAATAAACACAGCTGAGGAGCAGAGTGGCGCCACAGTTTCACCAAAGGCCTTTTAACTCTGAGATGGTCCTGTAGCTTGTTCATGTCCCTGGACAAACTGGCTGCCCCTCTACTTTCTATCCTGCAGCCCTTGAGGAAGAGGCAGATCCAATAATGTTATTGTTAGTGCCAATCCACAGAGTGGCAGGCACAGATAAATGAGGGCTCTTCTGTATTAGCCAATGGTCTCGGAGGGAATAATAAAGCATGATATTCTATGTCAATTATTTTTGTTAAGAATTATATTATTAAAAAAAATTATAACCCAGCTCTCGCCTAAAATGTTACAATTTGCTCCAACATGAATAGATTTTCAAGAATGAGATTCGATTCTGCACCTGTAATGTCGAGGCTTCCTGTTCATTATTGGCAGCCCATCCTAGCTGTGGATGGTTGGACCAATTACACAAAATGACAGAAAAGTCCATTCATCATGTAACAATACAGAACATGGGGATATTGTAACTGGAATACTAAATACACATTTAGGACGGAACTTTTGGTGAACATAGAATTTCATTGCCAAAACAGATACAAGGAATACTTGAATATAAAAGTGTCTGGGAGTATGTCTGGCCTGGTATGTCATGTGGTCAGGGAAGACTCCTGGGTCCAACGATGATTAGAAAGCAGGTTTTCTACTACTTTCATGCTCGGATGGTCTGGTGGACTAATGCGTAAAATTTGGCCTTTACTCAATAGCAAGACCAATCACATTTTTTTTTTAGCTTTACATTTTTACCATTTAGCAGACGCTCTTATCCAAAGTGACTCACAATTAGAGATTACAGGGACAGCCTCCCTGGAGTAACTTAGGGCTAAGCACCTTACTCAAGGGCACACTAGTGGTGGTTCGAGGTGGGATTTGAATTCATAACCTTGTTCACAAGTCCAACTCACCATCCACCAGACCACCACTCCCCCAATCACCTCCTACACCACTCCCCTCCCCCCCCCCCCCCCCCCCCAGTGCTTGCACATCACACATTTCTGATGTGGAGCCAAGCCTCGCAGCCAATAACAAACAGTTCACTCATTAAATTAATTCCCACTAAGGCCAGGCTTGAGTTGTTGTTATTACAGGCTTATATGCTGAAGACAATGTTAAGATAGAGAGAGAGAGAGAGAGAGAGAGAGAGAGAGAGAGAGAGAGAGAGAGAGAGAGAGAGAGAGAGAGAGAGAGAGAGAGAGAGAGAGAGAACATCTGACAGAACAAACACCAGAGACATCTGAGGAAACAGCAGGTGTGGCCTGAGGAAGCTTGCATTGACCTTGTAACATGACACCATGAGAGAAAGGTCCTGGGTCAAAAAAGGTAATAAGAAAACTCCACGATTGGCCAGACAAAACGTCACATTGATGCACAGAGGATGAAGACTACGACATGAAAATGAAAAAACAAAACATGAAAACAAAAACGAACATTGTCGAATATTCAGTCCAATACAATAACCCTATAGGCTAAAGAAAACAAAAACAAAACGAAAGAATGGTTTCATTTGCCTGATCTGGCTTCATGACATCATAACGATATACGTACGGTAAAAACATGACCTGTCAATCTGCCGTGTGTCGGCTTCACACAGCCAGGCTGGAGAGAAGATAGTCTAACAGCAGCTTGGAAATGCACTTCTGATTATGCGTGTGTGTGTGTGTTGTGTGTGTTGTGTGTGCGTGGATGGCAATCAGACGATGCAAGGCTGTGTCTGTGTGTGTGTGTGTGTGAGAGCATATTCCCAGAATGTCACTGGTGAAGGGTTGTTGTGTGTCCGTGTGTCTGTATCGTATCCGTGTGTGAGGGTCTCAGTATCCGTGTGTGAGGGTCTCAGTATCCATGTGTGAGGGTCTCAGTATCCGTGTGTGAGGGTCTCAGCGGTTCTTCTTGACCCCCGGGGTGCTGCGGTTGTTGAAGAGGTTGAGGGCCGGCCTGCTGCCGTTGGCCGCCGTCCCCGAGACCCCCGGCTGCTGAAGGACCTGGTCCAGGGTGGTCTTCTTAATGGCCGCCGGGGAGATCCGCTCCTGGTCCGCCAGCCACTGGAGCTCTCTGAGAGGAGGAGAGAAGAGAGAGGAGAGAGGAGAAGAGGAGAGGAAAGGAGAGAGAGGCGAGGAGAGGGGCGAGGAGAGGAAAGAGGAGGAGAGGAGAGAGGAGGAGAGGAGAGAGGAGGAGAGGAGAGGAGAGAGGAGGAGGGGAGAGCGGCGAGGAGAGTAAAGAGAGAGGAGAGGCGAGGAAAGAGAGAGGAGAGGCGAGGAAAGAGGAGAAAGGGAGGAGAGGGAAGAGGAGAGGAGAGGAGGAGGAAAGAGGAGAGGAGAGGAGAGAGGAGGAGAGGCGAGGAGAGTAAAGGGAGAGGAGAGAGGAGAGGCGAGGAAAGAGGAGAAAGGGAGGAGAGGGAAGAGGAGAGGAGAGAGGAGAAAGAGAGGAGAGGAGGAGAGGGAAGAGGAGAGGGGAGGAAAGAGGAGGAAAGGAGAGAGAGAGGAGAGGGGAGAGGAGAGAGAGGCGAGGAAAGAGAGCAGAAGGGAGAGGAAAGAGGAGAGGAGAGGAGGAGAGGGGAGAGGAGAGGAAAGAGCGGAAGGGAGAGGAAAGAGGAGAGGAGAGGAGGAGAGGGGAGGAAAGAGAGCGGAAGGGAGAGGAAAGAGGAGAGGAGAGGAGGAGAGGGGAGGAAAGAGGAGGAGAGGGGAGAGGAGAGGAGAGAGGAGGCGAGGAGAGGAGAGAGGCGAGGAAAGAGAGAGGAGAGAGAGGCGAGGAAAGAGGAGAAAGGGAGGAGAGGGAAGAGGAGAGGGGAGGAGAGGAGGAAAGAGGAGAGGAGAGAGAGGCGAGGAAAGAGGGGAGAGGAGAAAGAGAGGAGAGGAGGAGAGGGAAGAGGAGAGGAGGAGAGGAGGAGAGGGGAGGAAAGGAGAGAGAGAGGAGAGGGGAGGGGAGAGGATAGCACCAATGAATGAGATAGAGAGAGGGAGACACAGGGATTACACAGGATTACATTAGAGGGTCAAAGACATTTTAGAGAGTGGGATGGGCTTTTGGCAGTCAGAGGTGATGAGTTGAGAGCGGGTGTGTGTGTGTGCGTGCGCATGCTCACTTGGTCCTGATGCAGGAGGCCTCCACGGCGTTGATCAGGAGGCTGCGGAAGCCTCCGCTCTCCAGGAAGTGCAGGGCGTGGATGGTGGCGCCGCCGGGGGAACACACATTGTCCTTCAGCTGCCCCGGGTGCTGCTCAGAGTCCAGCAGCATCTTAGCTGCTCCCTGCAGCCGGGGGGGGGGGGGGGGGGGAGGGGGGGAGGGGGAGGGAGGGATGGGGGAGGGGGAGAGGGAGGGAGGGATGGGGGAGGGGGGGATGCGGGAGGGGGAGGGAGGGAGGGGGGAGGGACAGAGATGAAGCCACCACAAATGGGATTTCGTTTTGGGATCATGGTACACGCGTGAGTTGTACTCTATTTACAGTAATATTAGCGGTAATCTATTGCTGGCCGTGTCCAAATGCTCATTCCTGCCTACTGGTAACTAAACGTCAGTGGCGTGATTGGCCAAGGGAGGCGTGGGTTATGAACCCATGAACAGGATTTGACATCGCAGGAGGGGGAAACATCTCTCTCATCTCTCTCTCTTGTATTGGTAGGCTGACAGGCTAAAAGTTTCCCCAAAAGTCCTTTATTTGTGCTGTTATATGCAAGATAAATGTAATATTTTTAATACATTTGACTGACTCGTTATGGGGCCCCTTCGATACGGAAATAACCCTGCTAAACATATACAGTATATCTCAAAAGTGAGTACACCCTTTAGATATTTGCAAATATTCTGTCATATCCTTTCAGGGGATAACACTATCTTAATGAAACTTTGATATAACTGAAAGTAGTCAGTGTGCTGCTTGAATAACAGTATAGATTTATTGTCCATTGATAATTACTCAGTACACAGCTGTTAATGTCTAAACAGCTGGCAACAAAAGTCAAATGTCTAAATTGTGCCCAAAGTGTCAATATTTTGTGTGACCACCATTGTTATCTAGCACTGCTTTAACCCTCCTGGGCATGGAATTCACCTGAGCTGCACAGGTTGCTTCTGGAATCTTCTTCCACTCCTCCATGACGACATCACGGAGCGCACGGATGTTGGACACCTTGCACTCCTCCACCTTCCTCTTGAGGATGCCCCACATGTGCTCAATTGGGTTTAGGTCCGGAGACATACTTGGCCAGTCCATCACCTTAACCTTCAGCTTCTTCAGCAAGGCCGTTGTCATCTTGGAGGTGTGTTTAGGGTCATTATCGTGTTGGAAAACTGCCCTACGGCCCAGTTTCCGAAGAGAGGGGATCATGCTCTGCTGCAGGATGTTCTTCTTCTTCGGCGTATGGGTAGTTGTTTTTCCTCTCCACTCCACCAGGCTCGGGGCCGAGGGGCTACCCTTTTACCACCCCGAGACCTGGTTGAGGGGCTCACCCGGGCTATATTTCTGGACACCCCTCCAGAAGCCACGTTGTCGTCTCGTCATCTAATACCGACAGACCATGCATCCCGTTGGGTGGGTGGTACACCGGGCAATCCAGGATAATATGGTCTGCGGTTTGGTCCTCTGCGCCACACTCGCACGACGCATTTGGGGCCAAGCCCCATCTGTGCATTGATGAGCGGAAACGCCCGACGCCGGTCCGGAGACGATTGAGCCTCACCCAGGATAGCCTTGGCAAGTCCATCCCGAGGGGCTCAGCGCCGGCGACTGGGATGTGGTCGCGGAGTTTGGAGGTGTTAGCCTCCCACTCCGCGCGCCACATATAATCCGCCCATCCTGCCGCACTGATGTTGAGATCTCTGCATTGCTGCCTGAGATCCTGTGCGGCAGGCACAAATGGGTGTCTCGACTTGAGACGCCGGGAGGGCTCCGCTGTTATAGTGAGCCTATCATGGTGCAGATGGTTATTAAGCTCCACGGCCCGGCAGGCGAGACGTGCTGTGGCTCCCATGCGGCGGAGGCCTGCGGGCTGGATGCCTGCTAGGATGGGAAGGTTGTCCACGGGGGTAGGACGCAGGCATCCTGTCACAATGCGCAAGGCTTCGTTTATAGGCGAGTCGATGAGGCGGGTGTGGGCACTGCGACACCATACTGGGGCGCAGTATTCACTAGTTGAATAAACGAGGGCTAGGGCTGCCGTGCGCAAGGTCCTTGCGCCGGCGCCCCAGCCCGAGCCAACCAGTCGCCTCATCAACGCCACACGAGCTGTTAACTTCTTGCGCAGTGACTCGAGGTGTCGGCGAAACGTGAGCGTCCTGTCCAATGTCACGCCGAGATAGATTGGCTCAGCGGAACATGGCAGGGGAGTTCCATCTAGGTGTACTCTAAGCTCACGTTTAGTCTCCCTGTTGTTAAGGTGGAAGGCAGCCGACACCGTCTTTGCCTCGCTAAGCTTCAATCTCCATTTCCGGAAGTATGCCACTAGTGTCTGCATGTCCTGGCTCAGAATCCCCTCCACAGACTGCCAATTTCCAGCAGAGTACACCACTGCGAGGTCGTCTGCGTAGGCGTACTTCCGCGAGAGTGTGTTGGGCAGGTCATAGGTGTAGATATTATAGAGGAGGGGGGCCAGGACCGATCCCTGAGGGACGCCGTTCTTAAGGCGTCGAAGCCTGCTTAGCTGTCCGCGACCGGTGGTGAGGGTAAAGCTGCGGTTACGGATGAGCTCCATGATCATTCTGACCATGTGCCTGTCCGGCAGCAGGCGGAGCAGCTTGCAGGAGAGGCCGCGATGCCATACGGTATCGTAGGCAGCCGTCAGGTCTATAAAGACGACCCCGGCCTTCTTTTTTGCCGAAAAGCAATCCTCGATGTCTTGAGTCATAAGGGTGACTTGATCTACGGTCGACCTCCCGCGTCGGAACCCGGCCTGCTCACGTGGGAGCAGCGGGTCGACAATTGGTTCGATGCGGGCATAGATGAGACGCTCGAGGATCTTGAAGGGGATGCATAACAGAGAGATGGGACGGTAACTCTTAGGGTCCCCTTCAGGCTTATTCGGTTTAGGGATCGCAACAACTGCAGGATGTCACAGTATATATTGGAATTCATGCGTCCCTCAATGAAATGCAGCTCCCCAGTGCCGGCAGCACTCATGCAGACCCAGACCATGATGCTGCCACCACCATGCTTGACTGTAGGCAAAACACATTTGTCTTGGTACTCCTCACCAGGGTGCCGCAACACACGCCGGACACCATCTGACCCAAACAGGTTTATTTTGGTCTCATCAGACCACAGGACATGGTTCCAGTAACTCATGTTCTTGGATTCATTGTCTTCAGCAAACTGTTTGCGGGCTTTCTTATGCATCGGTTTCAGAAGAGGCTTCTGTCTGGGGCGACGGCCATACAAACCGATTTGATGCAGTGTGCGGCGTATGGTCTGGGCACTGACAGGCTGACATCCCACTTCTGCAACCTCTGCAGCAATGCTGGAAGCACTCGCACGTCTATTTTTGGAAACCAACCTCTGGATATGACGCTGAGCACGTGGACTCAACTTCTTTGGTCGACCCTGGCGAGGCTTGTTCCGAGTGGAACCTGTCCTGGAAAACCGCTGTATGATCTTAGCCACTGTGCTGCAACTCATTTTCAGGGTGTTGGCAATCTTCTTATAGCCAAGGCCATCTTTGTGAAGCGCAATAATCCTTTTTTTCAGCCGCTCAGAGAGTTCCTTGCCATGAGGTGCCATGTTGTCCAGCATTCAGAGAGAATTGTGCCCAAAACACCAAATTTAACAGCCCTGCTTATCATTTACACCTGAATCCTTGTAACACTATCGAGTCACATGACACCAGGGCGGGAAAACAACATCATTGGGCACAATTAGGACATGTTCACTATGGGGTGTACTCACTTTTGTTGCCAGCTGTTTAGACATTAATTATTCAAGCAGCACACTGACTACTTTAAGTTATATCAAAGTTTCAGTAGGATAATATTATCCCCTGAAAGGATATAACAGAATATTTGCAAAAATCTTAAGGGTGTACTCACTTTTGAGATATACTCTATATGATGCTAACCATACTATTTAGTCAAAATGTATGGAGAAGTGACCAATTTCATCATACTACATCTCATTCATACTGAGAAATCATCATCTCAACCACGATAGTAGACAATAGATCTCACAGTTAAACACACAGCCATTCTCTCTCACAGTTAAACATTAGACACACAGCCATTCTCTCTCACAGTTAAACATTAGACACAGCCATTCTCTCACAGTTCAACACACAGGCATTCTCTCTCACAGTTCAACACACAGCCATTCTCTCTCACAGTTAAACATTAGACACACAGCCATGCTCTCTCACAGTTAAACACACAGCCATTCTCTCTCACAGTTCAACATTAGACACAGCCATGCTCTCTCACAGCAGGCTGCCTTGGGTGGACATTCCATCTCTTTAGTCAGACATGTTACTGACCAGTATGGCCTGGGCTCCCAGCCGGACCGCCAGCCTCCGGGGCAGACCCATCTTCACCCCGCCGTCCGCCAGGGCATCCAGGGCCATGAACGCCTGGTGACACACCAGACACACACTTTAACACAACACACAGACTTTAACACAACACACACACTTTAACACTTCATCTGACCTAAAAAGTTATATCTTTGCACTCGATCATATTTCAGGACCCTCCTTTCATAACTTTTCCTAGATATGTGCGTTCTACCACCCAGTATCCTTACATCTTTTAAATCACACCAGGATAAGCTAGTATAAAGCTATTTTTCTGTTTTTCTGTGTAGGAAGCAGGCCAATTTACAAGCTGCCAATGGTGGTTGTGTGTAAATAGCAGCTTAGCATTGTAAAGAGGGGGGGGATTTGACCCCCGAGGCAGCTCTTTTAGTAAGTAAAAAAGGCACGGCTGTTCTAGTGTTAAACAACTACGGCAACTGCAGAAATACAAGCACACGTTGATCTTTACAAAACACACAGATGAACAGACTGACAAATAGAAAGATAAAGACATGGAGAAAGACAGACAACTCCTTTTCTCTTCAGGACACAAGGTAAACCACAGGCCATCAAATCAATATGAAGTAGACATTGTGTGTGGGTGCTACACTGCTGCTCATAACTAATTGGAAATGGTTTGTACTACAGGGACCATTAGCGAAAGTAAGCTCAAATTAAATGAGAGTTAAACAAAACTTTTCGAGAAAGTTCACAGCTGGTTTCCCTTCTTGCTTATTCTCCCAAATCAATTGCTTGTTGCCCTGGTGACCCTTCCCACACACCCCAGCCTTATGAAGGGTGTGGGATGAGGTTTACCCTGAAGCACTGGTATGGGTTCAGAACCACTGGTCCACTGGTTCAGTCCAGACGAGGAGTCAGGTTATGTACCCTGGTCCTCCTGGGTGTGTGCTTGGAGAGGTCAATGTACTGAGCCATCACCACCACACCTCCATCTAATATCACTCTTATCATCACACTCCTTCATCTTCTATTCATCCGCCTCTATTTGTTCTTCCTCCTTTGCTGTGGGTACGGGATAATAATAATAATAATAATAACTTTTTATTTGTAAAAACTTTTCCTGCAAACGTTGCAGCTCAAAGTGCTCCAATCATTATATAATCATAATTTAATTATTTAGTCATTTAAAGGCAATATTAAAAAGATGGGTTTTTACTCTTGACTTAAACATACGTGACAAGGTTTGATTAATAGGTCCCCATCTCGGCCATTGTGAAACCTCACAATCGAGCCAAACAAGTCTTGTTGTGAAAAAATGTGTTTTCCGGTTTTTGGCATAGGACGACAAACGAAGCGATGAAGAACCCACTCCATGTCATATCCAACAGTTTTACATTCACTAAATACCTACATTTAGTTAGCAAAGTCGGGTGGGGGGTATTATTCGTAATATTGTGGCAGTGTGTGTAGCCACGCCCACTCCAGCCGTATTTAAGTAGCCACCTGGACCTGTTGACAAATTTACAAGATGGATGCGGATGCTCTAGCAAGCTAATGCTATAAACCGAATTTATGAAGCCGGTAGAAATATCGACAGTGGGCAATTAATGAACTCCTTCATACTGGACTATACATAACGGAAACTCCGAACTCCGAATCTGACGATGACAGATGACAACGGAATTTCAGACATTGATCTCCACATCAGTTCACTTTCATGGGACAGTCGTCTGCACAGACCTTCTGCTGTGTTCTTCGGTAAGTTTTAGTGAGTTACATGTGTTGTTTACTAGGATTTTGTGTTGTTTACTTAGGATAGCCAAACAGTTATTTGTTGTTTTGTGAATAAGGTAGATAGCCCCGTTGTTGATTTCTGTCATTTCTAACTGCAATTGCGGCACTGCGCCGACGTGGTGGCGGGGGCGCTGTTTCGCAAATAAGTTAGCTTTCGTTTTTGCTAGCGAAATAGCTGATAGTTGATATTGACTGCTCAAGGAGAATACATATTTGAAAGTACAGAATGCCTGAGAGCCTTATATTGCATTATATTACATAATTTTTTGATTGGTCATCTGGTGCCTGAATATTGTGTTTTCCTTTACATAAATAATGACATTTCCACCATGGAAGTTGATGCAGAAAGGTCACAAATTGGTGCACATCAATTCACCAGAATCAAGAAATTAAGTGTTTGATGCTCGTTTAAGGACCCCCAGACAGCCCCGCTTCATGGGTCCCCCCCGATGTCAAACACCACTGGTACCACCTCCGCCTCATTTTGAGCCAGGAAAAACCCTGGTAATGTTATGTGGAATCAAAAATAATGATTAATTCATTGATATGTAGATTTGCTGTAGAATAATACTGTGAATTGAAATGATTTCACTAGCCTACTAGCAGTACAAGTACAGTACACTGAGTCTTATGGAAAACCTACAGAAGTGTCTACACCTCGGACCTGAAATTTGTGTTACAGAATGAGGAGGTGAGAGGTTCTGAGAGATGACACCTTGATGAGTCACCAGCACTTCAGGTATTTGTCATTGTCATTGTATAAGCAATTCTATTTTATGAAGATAGTAGTAGGCTATTTCATAAAAGTGGTGTTGGTAACAGTGGGCAATCATTTTAAATGTACTGTCTTCTTTTTTTACTACAGCTTTGATGCCCAGATGGGATGGGAAGATACTACGCCGAAGTCCCACTAGATGCTTTATGGACTATAATGATAAATGCATATGCACACGGACAACATTATTATTTTTTACCATTCTATTATTGTATTGCTCAATTGTATCTTGCCAAATGTTTTCCATTGCCATGAATTTTACTCTCTTGTACTTGTAATGGGACGTAATAAACTTTTGGCACACATGGCAATAAAAAATCATGAATCTTGAATTATTATTATTATTATTATTATTATTATTATTATTTAGCTATTTAAACCCTGCAACCCTGCAATTTTGGTTAGCTGACAACCCCACTGACAGATGACAGGTAGGTAATGACAGGTAGTGTAATGGGGGAGTGGTTGTCTTGAGGGTGTGGTTGTCTTGAGGGAGTGATTAGGGTGGAGTTAACCAGCTATTGTTCCCACCCATTACCTCTGTGAAAAACGAACAAAGACTTTTGAGGCTGGATATCTCAGTACGGTGATTCAGGGGGTATCAACATTCAAATATCCATGACTTCTTCAACTTGTTTCAGATTTCAATGTATGACACATCATTTTAAAGCTTACAATCTACCCTTTCATAATCCGGAAAAAACAGAAAAAAGATTTTGCCCTAGTTGGGGACTTTTTAACCATGCCCTGTCACATATTTGCTGAGGTTGCATCCCTGATGTAAAGTGGCAGTGCATTCCACAATTTGGGGGCATAAAATGAGAATGCAGCCTCACCAAATCTCTTCTCTGTACACAGAGAAAACCAGCATCAGAAGACCTGAGAGCTCTATTGGGCTGATATGCTAGCAAAAGGTCTTTCAGATATTCTGGTGCTGTGCCAGTGAGAGCTTTACAAACAAGCAGATAGTTTATCTGATATAGTTATAGTAAACAAGCAGATAGTTCTAGTTGCTTGCTGGCTAGAATATTATAGGCCTGTATACATACAAATCTAAACTGAATAGATAGAAGGGCTAAGCTATAGCATCATTTCAAAGATATTAGCACTGATTAGCTAGCATCCTCTAGGGCTGGGAAGTAATGGCCGAAACATCATATCATGGTACATTTTCCAAATGTTATGGAGGTATGAAGGTATTGGTATTTAAAAATAAATAAAAAATAATTATGAATAAAGAAAGTTCTAACTATCTTTCATGAGTTAGGCCTATGCATGACTTACATAGCACACTTCAAAACATTACCACCAAAGATACAGGGTACACCACTAAGCCTTTAAAGGAGAGTCTCTCTCTCTCTCTCTCTCTCTCTCTCTCTCTCTCTCTCTCTCTCTCTCTCTCTCTCTCTCTCTCTCTCTCTCTCTCTCTCTCTCTCTCTCTCTCTCTCTCTCTCTCTCTCTCTCTCTCTCTCTCTCTCTCTCTCTCTCTCTCTCTCTCTCTCTCTCTCTCTCTCTCTCTCTCTCTCTCTCTCTCTCTCTCTCTCTCTCTCTCTCTCTCTCTCTCTCTCTCTCTCTCTCTCTCTCTCTCTCTCTCTCTCTCTCTCTCTCTCTCTCTCTCTCTCTCTCTCTCTCTCTCTCTCTCTCTCTCTCTCTCTCTCTCTCTCTCTCTCTCTCTCTCTCTCTCTCCTTACATATGCAGGTCCACTCCCACTGAGGCCTGTGACGGCGTCGATGAGGTCCTCCTCCACCTCGGTGCAGAAGCCCACGCTGCCCATCAGCTGTTCCAGCAGCCTCCCGTCCTCCACCTGGCCACGGGGGGGAATTAACAAATAATAATCTTTTTTGTAAAGCGTTTTTCCTGCAAACTTTGAAGCTCAAAGTGCTCCAATCATTATATAATCATCATTTAATTATTTAGTCATTTAAAGGCAGTATTAAAAAGATGGGCTTTTGAACATATACAATTGACATATTTGAACATATACACATGTGCTGAGGTTGTATCCCGAATGTAAACTGGCAGTGCATTCCACAATCTGGGGGCATAAAATGCAGCCTCACCAACTCTCTTCTTTTGTACAGGAAAACCAGTGTCAGAAGCTGCATTCGTTCTCACCTTCAGTATCGCTGCCCCCCCCCCCCCCCCCCCCTCACCTCAGCGTGGGTCCCTGTGGCATACACCGTGGCTCCCTCCTTCACCACTACGGGCGTGTTGGTCATACACCGCATCACCTTGGGGGCTGCCATGTACTGGAGCAACTTCTGGATGTGTGTGTGTGGAGTGAGAGAGAGAGGAACAGGTTTGGTGAGAAAGTACAGTAAAATAGCATTACCGTGTAGGTTTCATTCACTACGCTGTGTTTGACTGTGTTGCTTGAGAGGGAGGAAGATAGAAACAACAGCAGAGAGGAGCTGAGGAGGAGAACCGGGAACGCAGCTGTCGGAATGCATGGGGGAAGAGCTGCCTTAAGCCTCCTACACACTGAGATTTTGGCGATCTTATACGTTTATTGCAAGCCACACTGTGCAACATGGAGCTAATAATGTTGGGTACGACCATCAAGTTGATGCTGCACACTGTGTGACGAGCCACAAACTTGAATGGTAGACTACGAGGGAGTGCCATCAGCACCATCATTAAACATCATCAGTACAGACCAGTAGAGTACAGACCAGTAGAGTACAGACCAGACCAGTACAGACCAGTAGAGTACAGACCAGTAGAGTACAGTACAGACCAGTAGAGTACAGACCAGTAGAGTACAGACCAGACCAGTACAGACCAGTAGAGTACAGACCAGTAGAGTACAGACCAGACCAGTACAGAACAGACCAGACCAGTACAGACCAGACCAGTAGAGTACAGACCAGTAGAGTACAGACCAGACCAGTAGAGTACAGACCAGACCAGTACAGACCAGTAGAGTACAGACCGGCTCAGTAAACACACTGGGTGTCAGCTGTGAAAGGCCTACGCTTAGAACAGAAGACATTTATTGTCCAACCGAAGCTGAAGAATAGACCATGACAAGAATATTTCGTCTAGAAGCTTTTCACCATCAGATGACGTCCCGATCCCATTTTTTCACTACCGATACCGATACCTGGGCTTCAGGTATCTGCGATACCGATCAGATATTTGTATTTATTGTTTTACTCCTGAATAATAACAAATACTTCCCCAGTATAGTCCACAACAACAGTTGGCTATTAAAGACTGCCAGCCTTTATTCAAGCAACAAAAACAGTACTCTGCAGTACTCAGTGACCAACTGGTTTACAGTTAAAACAATTTAAACAGCAGCATTCAGCATTGTAGAAAAAATAGAGTTACTGTCTGATTTGTAGTTTTAGTGCCTTCAGGTTTTTATTCTATTTATCTTCTCTTACAAATGGCAAATCAATTATAGGACCGTTTTTAAAAGTGTAGCCTAGAGACGCCCGCTGGTGAGACCAGAAACCACTCGCAGAATCGAAGGGGTGTCAACAATATCTGGTTTTAAGTTTTTTTTCATAACAGGCAACTTGAAGTTTTAAAGTACCGAGTCGATATAATAAAAAACAGTTTAACGATCACTAAATACTGTGGATTGGATTAACTGTTCTCGTTTGCTGCAGGCTACCGGTAAGTGATAATGACTTGTAAACATACCTTCGTTTTAGGACGTGTTCAAAAGCAAGGACTGTGTTCATCTAATTATGTGTAGTTATGTGTTTTTAGCATGTCCATGTTCTCTCAGCATGCTGTGATGATATAAAAACGCAGTTAGACGTTCCTAGCGATGTTCCACTGTTAGCCGCTAGTTGTTAGCAGCGTTTGTTGCTGTTGTTTGATCAGTCACTTTTCTCCTGTCGCATTGCCATTCGGTGCACCAACATTCAAATACTCGTGTCGTCTTATTTTTTTTCCCGATTTCAATGTATGACGCATCATTTGAAAGCTTACCATCTGTAGTTTCAGACTATGTAAATAACCGAAAAAGTACTAATTAATTATGATTTCACCAGCTGGCATCATGACATTGTCAGACTCATTACACACAGGTAGCTACTAGCCAACTCTCATGCTCGTGACCACTGACTGCTACTGTTGTCATCACGTGAGTGACACGCCAGATCAGGCACGCAGATCGCAGCCTATTTTTTTTCTGGTGCGATCTGCGATCCAGCATTCAGGACCAATATCGCAGCGATATGTAATATCAATAACGGATCGGGACATCCCTAGATAGTTGCGAGTTGTTTGAGTTTTCTGCCTGTAGTGACTTTTGCTGTGATATGATTGGACAATTTCTATGTTGGGGCGTGGCTTAGAGATAGGTCTATTGTCTTTGGCCAAACCTCAAGCATAATAAGGTTAAATAAAAACGTAAAGCGCGCTGACCCTAACATCACGGCATACTCTCTGGAAAGAGTGCGGCTCGGGACAGTCGGCCCCTAAGAAGAGGGTGTGGGGGGGGTTCTAGTGTCCCACCTTCTCTATGGAGCTGATGGTGACTCCCGCCGCACAGGACACGATGAGGTGGCGGGGCTCGATGTCCGGTCCGATCTCGTCCAGGACGAAGGGGATGATGTGTGGCTTCACCGCCAGGAAGAGAACGTCGCTCTTGTTCACCGTCTCCTTGTTGCTGGTGGTCAGGTTCACGCCCATTTTCTAAATCCCACCAATCAGAGAGGCAGGGAGACACAGATGGAAGGAGACACAGAGGGAGGGAGACACAGATTAGAGAAAATGAGGCCTTCCAGAGACACACACACACACACACACACACACCTCATCATTATATGCGCATGCATTCAAACACACACCACGCGTCGACACACACTCTTTACATTAACATGCGTCCTGTGAACGGTTGACGTATTTTGATCTGACACGGATCTGGCCAGCTCACATTTACACTTCATCTGTCTTCACTGCGAGGTGAATGGTCAGTTATTATTGTATATTTTTTTAATTAGTCGATCAGTGTCTTTTCATGTGGATACAATCAGGATGCCATCAGTATCTTGGTTACAGGATACATCTTAATGCAAGGTGTAAATAGCAGAGGTGGGGGACTCGAGTCACATGACTTGACTCGAGTCGGACTCGAGTCACATGACTTGACTCGAGTCACATGACTTGACTCGAGTCGGACTCGAGTCACATGACTTGACTCGAGTCGGACTCGAGTCACATGACTTGACTCGAGTCGGACTCGAGTCACATGACTTGACTCGAGTCGGACTCGAGTCACATGACTTGACTCGAGTCATGACTTGACTCGAGTCGGACTCGAGTCACATGACTTGACTCGAGTCGGACTCGAGTCACATGACTTGACTCGAGTCGGACTCGAGTCACATGACTTGACTCGAGTCGGACTCGAGTCACATGACTTGACTCGAGTCGCAAATTTGAGGACTCGAGACTTGCTTGACTAACGTTGATAAAAGACTCGACTTGACTTTGACTTGGTATTCATGACTTAAGACTTGACTTAGACTTAAGATACATGACTCGAAAGGACTCGAAATTTAATTTTAGCAATTATATTTAGCAATTCTAGATATTGAGAAGTTAGAATGTTTTGTTTTGAAACGCGATTGAGTGACTTCTAGCACAATGAGCGTAACCTGTTACCTGGCAACCCAATGGACAGCTGTCATGGCAGAGGGACAGTGATTATTTTGTCGACAACGGTAATAACAAGTGAGCAGCGTTATGAAAAGTCTACAGCTCAGAAATCTGTGACACGACCACCACCACAACATCCAACTTCATCTGTCACTAGAAAACCCATAAAGAAAGGTAGCTAAGTGAAGGTGTATTTTTAGCTAACTTATTGGCTGGTTACGTTTAAGCTGTTATGTCTGTGTTCAAGGTGGCAATAGTTATAGCAGTACCTGCATCAAGTGCACCAGTTGAACGTGGTGATAATGCGACCCTCTCGCTCACAATTGAGTGACAAAGTACTATCAAACAAATGTTTTTGCAACTGCAGAGCATTGTAAGTGGCTATTCCCCTTACGTTTCTAGGCAGCAAGATCGCTACCAGCCGCTAGCTAGTGTGGATATGGACAAAATAAGACAAATAGCATTGATGTACCCTAATGTTTAGTAATGTCGGTATTTAGTGGTATACTAAAACCATTACCGTATACTAGTGTAGCCAAGTCAATATTGTCTATTATATAAGTCTACATATACTATTATTTATTATGCTATTTTATTTGTGTTGTGAATTTCCCCAAAATGAGAATGAGATTATTGGTTCCTACCTCGTTAATTAAATGGCATACCTTTTTGTTTCACTTGGGGGCGTTATTACGGTGTCACGCATGGTCCAGCTTCAGAACGTATTTTGCTCTGAGCTGGTAAGACGGTCTTTTCATCGTCAGTTATTTGGGATTTTGTGATTGAATGTTTTTGTGACACACACTGTAACCGAGTATAATGTGGATGTTTGTATGTTTGCTAGGCTGTGTAGAGGAACTATATATATTGTTTTGATTGGGATTAAGGAGTGAGACTGGTTGGGTTGTATGCTAGCTAGCTAGCTATCGTGTGAATGTGAGTGGGGAGGCGTGTGCTGGTTTTGAGAATGTGCATTGTATCAGTTGTAACGGCGATTTGGATGTATGTTGGTGTTCATTATTGTGTTTGTTGTGCAGTGTGTGGATGGTG